>NC_088424.1:50899671-51019671 GCF_034236695.1 Oncorhynchus nerka | reverse complement strand
ATTTCAAGTTTTCATAACAATGGGTAATCTTCCTTTTTGGATGCCGATTACGGCCGATTACATCGCAACCCACGAGGAAACTGCGTGGCAGGCTGACCACCTGCTACGGGAGTGCAGAGTCAAAAGGACCTTTTGGCTGCAATGAGCCAAGGTTAGTTGCTAGCTACCATTAAACTTACCTTATTAAAAAAACAATCAATCTTCACATAATCCCTGGTTAACGACACATGGTTGATGATATTACGAGGTTAACTAGCTTGTCCTGCGTTGCATATAATCAATGCGGTGCCTGTTAATTTATCATCGAATCACATCCTACTACGACTTCGCCAAACGGGTGACGATGATGATTTAACAGAACCACATTCGTTGCACCAATATAACTAACCATAAACATCAATGCCTTTCTTAAAATACATACAAACCTGCATATTTAGTTCAAATAAATGCATGTTTGCAGCCAATATTAACTTGGCAAATTGTGTCAATTCTCTTGCATTCAGTGCAAGCAGAGTCAGTGTATATGCAGCAGTTTGGGCCGCCTGGCTCGTTGCGAACTGTGTTGCTTCCTAACAAGGACTAATTAATACCGTAATTCATTTGCCAGAATTTTACATAACTATGACATAACATTGAAGGTTGTGCAATGTAACAGCAATATTTAGACTTCGGGATGCCACCCGTTAGATAAAATACGCAACGGTTCACTGAAAAAATAAAGATTTTGTTTTCTAAATTACCGTTTCCGGATTTGACCATATTAACGACCTAAGGATCTTATTTCTGTGTGTTATTATGTTATAATTAAGTCTATGATTTGATATTTGATAGAGCAGTCTGACTGAGCGGTGGTAGGCAGCAGCAGCTCGTTAGCATTCATTCAAACAGCATTTTAGTGTGTTATATTATAATTAAGTCTATGATTTGATATTTGATGGAGCAGTCTGACCGAGATTAGACTGGCAATACTAAAGTACCTATTAGAACATCCAATAGTCAAAGGTATATGAAATACAAATGGTATAGAGAGAAATAGTCCTATAATTCCTATAATAACTACAACCTAAAACTTCTTACCTGGGAATATTGAAGACTCATGTTAAAAGGAACCACCAGCTTTCATATGTTCTCATGTTCTGAGCCAGGAACTGAAACAATAGCTTTCTAACATGGCACATATTACACTTTTACTTTCTTCTCCAACACTTTGTTTTTGCATTATTTAAACCAAATTGAACATGTTTCATTATTTATTTGAGGCTAAATTGATTTTATTGATGTATTATATTAAGTTAAAATAAATGTGTTCATTCAGTATTGTTGTAATTGTCGTTATTACAAATATATGTATAAAAAAATCATCCGATTAATCGGTATCGGCTTTTTTTTTTTGGTCCTCCAATAATAGGCATCTGCGTTGAAAAACCACAATAGTTCATAGATGGCATCTGGTAATAAAAACCACAGTTGAAAAACCAGCAGGGTCTGGTAATAAAAACCACAGTCGACCTCTAGTTCATAGATGACCAGCAGTAATAAAAACCACATGACCTCTAGTTCATAGATGACCAGCAGGGGGTAATCAGTGGTCGACCTCTAGTTCATAGATGACCAGCAGGGTCTGGTAATAAAAACCACAGTCGACCTCTAGTTCATAGATGACCAGCAGGGTCTGGTAATAAAAACCACAGTCGGTCGACCTCTAGTTCATAGATGACCAGCAGGGTCTGGTAATAAAAACCACAGTCGGTCGACCTCTAGTTCATAGATGACCAGCAGGGTCTGGTAATAAAAACCACAGTCGGTCGACCTCTAGTTCATAGATGACCAGCAGGGTCTGGTAATAAAAACCACAGTGGTTGTAGAGGGTGCAACAGGTCAGCACCTCAGGAGGAAATGTCAGTTGGCTTTTCATAGCCGATCATTCAGAGTTAGAGACAGCAGGTGCGGTAGAGAGAGAGAGAGAGACGGGTTAGAGAGAGATGGGTGAGAGAGAGAGAGAGAGAGAGAGACGGGTTAGAGAGAGAGAGAGAGACGGGTTAGAGAGAGAGAGAGAGAGAGAGATGGGTTAGAGAGAGAGAGAGAGAGAGAGAGACGGGTTAGAGAGAGAGACGGGTTAGAGAGAGAGAGAGACGGGTTAGAGAGAGAGAGAGACGGGTTAGAGAGAGAGAGACGGGTTAGAGGGAGAGAGACGGGTTAGAGGGAGAGAGACGGGTTAGAGAGAGAGAGAGAGACAGCCGGTGCGGTAGAGAGAGAGACAGTAGAAAGACCACAGACACACACACACACATTACCTGTAAAGACCATACACACATTATCACTAAGGACCACACACACAGACACACACACAGACGACACACACAGACACAGACATACAGACACACACCCTCGTCAGTACCTGTTCTTCCACGGTCCACAGCTGGTTGAAGGTGTCAGGTTTACTCTGGTGACACAGCCGCCCTCGGATCAACTGGACACAGAGAGAGACGGGTTAGAACAGGGCTCCGGGCAGCCGAGCGGAAATGGAGGAAAACTCGCCTCCCTGCGGACCTGGCATCCTTTCACTCCCTCCTCTCTACATTTTTCTCCTCTGTCTCTGCTGCTAAAGCCACTTTCTACCACTCTAAATTCCAAGCATCTGCCTCTAACCCTAGGAAGCTCTTTGCCACCTTCTCCTCCCTCTTGAATCCTCCTCCCCCCCCTCCTCCCTCTCTGCAGATGACTTTGTCAACCATTTTGAAAAGAAGGTCGACGACATCCGATCCTCGTTTGCTAAGTCAAACGACACCGCTGGTTCTGCTCACACTGCCCTACCCTGTGCTCTGACCTCTTTCTCCCCTCTCTCTCCAGATGACATCTCGCGTCTTGTGACGCCGGCCGCCCAACAACCTGCCCGCTTGACCCTATCCCCTCCTCTCTTCTCCAGACCATCTCCGGTGACCTTCTCCCTTACCTCACCTCGCTCATCAACTCATCCCTGACCGCTGGCTACGTCCCTCCCGTCTTCAAGAGAGCGAGAGTTGCACCCCTTCTGAAAAAACCTACACTCGATCCCTCCGATGTCAACAACTACAGACCAGTATCCCTTCTTTCTTTTCTCTCCAAAACTCTTGAACGTGCCGTCCTTGGCCAGCTCTCCCGCTATCTCTCTCAGAATGACCTTCTTGATCCAAATCAGTCAGGTTTCAAGACTAGTCATTCAACTGAGACTGCTCTTCTCTGTATCACGGAGGCGCTCCGCACTGCTAAAGCTAACTCTCTCTCCTCTGCTCTCATCCTTCTAGACCTATCGGCTGCCTTCGATACTGTGAACCATCAGATCCTCCTCTCCACCCTCTCAGAGTTGGGCATCTCCGGCGCGGCCCACGCTTGGATTGCGTCCTACCTGACAGGTCGCTCCTACCAGGTGGCGTGGCGAGAATCCGTCTCCTCACCACGTGCTCTCACCACTGGTGTCCCCCAGGGCTCTGTTCTAGGCCCTCTCCTATTCTCGCTATACACCAAGTCACTTGGCTCTGTCATAACCTCACATGGTCTCTCCTATCATTGCTATGCAGACGACACACAATTAATCTTCTCCTTTCCCCCTTCTGACGACCAGGTGGCGAATCGCATCTCTGCATGTCTGGCAGACATATCAGTGTGGATGACGGACCATCACCTCAAGCTGAACTTCGGCAAGACGGAGCTGCTCTTCCTCCCGGGGAAGGACTGCCCGTTCCATGATCTCGCCATCACGGTTGACAACTCCATTGTGTCCTCGTCCCAGAGCGCTAAGAACCTTGGCGTGATCCTGGACAACACCCTGTCGTTCTCAAATAACATCAAGGCGGTGGCCCGTTCCTGTAGGTTCATGCTCTACAACATCCGCAGAGTACGACCCTGCCTCACACAGGAAGCGGCGCAGGTCCTAATCCAGGCACTTGTCATCTCCCGTCTGGATTACTGCAACTCGCTGTTGGCTGGGCTCCCTGCCTGTGCCATTAAACCCCTACAACACATCCAGAACGCCGCAGCCCGTCTGGTGTTCAACCTTCCCAAGTTCTCTCACGTCACCCCGCTCCTCCGCTCTCTCCACTGGCTTCCAGTTGAAGCTTGCATCCGCTACAAGACCATGGTGCTTGCCTACGGAGCTGTGAGGGAACGGCACCTCAGTACCTCCAGGCTCTGATCAGGCCCTACACCCAAACAAGGGCACTGCGTTCATCCACCTCTGGCCTGCTCGCCTCCCTACCACTGAGGAAGTACAGTTCCCGCTCAGCCCAGTCAAAACTGTTCGCTGCTCTGGCCCCCCAATGGTGGAACAAACTCCCTCACGACGCCAGGACAGCGGAGTCAATCACCACCTTCCGGAGACACCTGAAACCCCACCTCTTTAAGGAATACCTAGGATAGGATAAAGTAATCCTTCTCACCCCCCCTTAAAAGACCTAGATGCACTATTGTAAAGTGGCTGTTCCACTGGATGTCATAAGGTGAAAGCACCAATTTGTAAGTCGCTCTGGATAAGAGCGTCTGCTAAATGACTTAAATGTAAATGTTAGAGGGAGAGAGAGAGACGGGTTAGAGAGACGGGTTAGAGAGAGAGAGACGGGTTAGAGAGAGAGAGACGGGTTAGAGAGAGAGAGACGGTTGTTAGAGAGAGAGAGAGACGGGTTGTTAGAGAGAGAGAGAGACGGGTTAGAGAGAGAGAGAGACGGGTTAGAGAGAGAGAGAGAGACGGGTTAGAGAGAGAGAGAGATGGGTTAGAGAGAGAGAGAGACGGGTTAGAGAGAGAGAGAGAGACGGGTTAGAGAGAGAGAGAGACGGGTTAGAGAGAGAGAGAAAGACGGGTTAGAGAGAGAGAGAGAGACGGGTTAGAGAGAGAGAGAGAAGGGTTAGAGAGAGAGAGAGAGACGGGTTAGAGAGAGAGAGAGAAGGGTTAGAGAGAGAGAGACGGGTTAGAGAGAGAGACGGGTTAGAGAGAGAGAGAGATGGGTTAGAGAGAGAGAGAGACGGGTTAGAGAGAGAGAGAGAGACGGGTTAGAGAGAGAGAGATGGGTTAGAGAGAGAGAGAGAGAGACGGGTTAGAGAGAGAGACGGGTTAGAGAGAGAGAGAGAGAGAGAGAGAGACGGGTTAGAGAGAGAGACGGGTTAGAGAGAGAGAGAGACGGGTTAGAGAGAGAGAGAGAAGGGTTAGAGAGAGAGAGAGACGGGTTAGAGAGAGAGAGAAGGGTTAGAGAGAGAGAGAGACGGGTTAGAGAGAGAGATGGGTTAGAGAGAGAGAGAGCGGGTTAGAGAGAGAGAGACGGGTTAGAGAGAGAGAGAGAGATGGGTTAGAGAGAGAGACGGGTTAGAGAGAGAGAGACGGGTTAGAGAGAGAGAGACGGGTTAGAGAGAGAGAGAGACGGGTTAGAGAGAGAGAGAGACGGGTTAGAGAGAGAGAGAGACGGGTTAGAGAGAGAGAGAGAAGGGTAGAGAGAGAGAGAGAGACGGGTTAGAGAGAGAGAGAGAGACGGGTTAGAGAGAGAGAGACGGGTTAGAGAGAGAGAGAGTCGGGTTAGAGAGAGAGAGAGACGGGTTAGAGAGAGAGAGAGAGAGAGACGGGTTAGAGAGAGAGAGAGACGGGTTAGAGAGAGAGAGAGACGGGTTAGAGAGAGAGAGAGACGGGTTAGAGAGAGAGAGAGACGGGTTAGAGAGAGAGAGACGGGTTAGAGAGAGAGAGAGAGACGGGTTAGAGAGAGAGAGACGGGTTAGAGAGAGAGAGAGACGGGTTAGAGAGAGACGGGTTAGAGAGAGAGAGAGACGGGTTAGAGAGAGAGAGAGACGGGTTAGAGAGAGAGAGAGACGGGTTAGAGAGAGAGAGAGACGGGTTAGAGAGAGAGAGAGACGGGTTAGAGAGAGAGAGACGGGTTAGAGAGAGAGAGACGGGTTAGAGAGAGAGACGGGTTAGAGAGAGAGAGACGGGTTAGAGAGAGAGAGAGATGGGTTAGAGAGAGAGACGGGTTAGAGAGAGAGAGAGACGGGTTAGAGAGAGAGAGAGACGGGTTAGAGAGAGAGAGAGAGGGGTTAGAGAGAGAGAGAGAGACGGGTTAGAGAGAGAGAGAGACAGGTTAGAGAGAGAGAGAGAAGGGTTAGAGAGAGAGAGAGAGAGACGGGTTAGAGAGAGAGAGAGAGACGGGTTAGAGAGAGAGAGACGGGTTAGAGAGAGACGGGTTAGAGAGAGAGAGAGACGGGTTAGAGAGAGAGAGACGGGTTAGAGAGAGAGAGAGGGTTAGAGAGAGACGGGTTAGAGAGAGAAAGACGGGTTAGAGAGAGAGACGGGTTAGAGAGAGAGAGAGAGAGACGGGTTAGAGAGAGAGAGAGACGGGTTAGAGAGAGACGGGTTAGAGAGAGAGATGGGTTAGAGAGAGAGAGAGACGGGTTAGAGAGAGAGAGAGATGGGTTAGAGAGAGAGAGAGAGAGACGGGTTAGAGAGAGAGAGAGAGAGAGACGGGTTAGAGAGAGAGAGAGAGAGAGACGGGTTAGAGAGAGAGAGAGAGAGACGGGTTAGAGAGAGAGAGAGACAGGTTAGAGAGAGAGAGACGGGTTAGAGAGAGAGAGACGGGTTAGAGAGAGAGAGACGGGTTAGAGAGAGAGAGAGACGGGTTAGAGAGAGAGAGAGAGAGACGGGTTAGAGAGAGAGAAGGGTTAGAGAGAGAGAGAGAGAGACGGGTTAGAGAGAGAGAGAGAGACGGGTTAGAGAGAGAGAGAGAGAGAGACGGGTTAGAGAGAGAGAGAGAGAGACGGGTTAGAGAGAGAGAAAGAGAGACGGGTTAGAGAGAGAGAGAGAGACGGGTTAGAGAGAGAGAGAGAGACGGGTTAGAGAGAGAGAGAGAGAGACGGGTTAGAGAGAGAGAGAGAGAAGGGTTAGAGAGAGAGAGAGAGAGAAGGGTTAGAGAGAGAGAGACGGGTTAGAGAGAGAGACGGGTTAGAGAGAGAGAGACGGGTTAGAGAGAGAGAGAGAGAGAGACGGGTTAGAGAGAGAGAGAGAGACGGGTTAGAGAGAGAGAGACGGGTTAGAGAGAGAGACGGGTTAGAGAGAGAGACGGGTTAGAGAGAGAGAGACGGGTTTTAGAGAGAGAGACGGGTTAGAGAGAGAGAGACGGGTTAGAGAGAGAGAGAGAGAGACGGGTTAGAGAGAGAGAGACGGGTTAGAGAGAGAGAGAGAGAGAGAGAGAGACGGGTTAGAGAGAGAGAGAGACGGGTTAGAGAGAGAGAGAGACGGGTTAGAGAGAGACGGGTTTTAGAGAGAGAGAGACGGGTTAAAGAGAGAGACGGGTTAGAGGAGAGAGAGAGAGAGAGAGACGGGTTAGAGAGAGAGAGACGGGTTTTAGAGAGAGAGACGGGTTAGAGAGAGAGAGAGAGAGACGGGTTAGAGAGAGAGACGGGTTAGAGAGAGACGGGTTAGAGAGAGAGACGGGTTAGATTTCATGGTGAAAACCCTGAGCGGTTTCCTTCCTCTCCGGCAACTGAGTTAGGAAGGACGCCTGTATCTTTGTAGTGTCTGGGTGTATTAATAACGTGTAATGAATAACTTCACCATGTTCAAATAGATATTCAATGTCAGATGTTTCATTTGATTTGTACCCATCGACCAATAGGTACCTTTCTTTGTGAGTCATTGGAAAACCTCCCTGGTCTTTGTGGTTGATTCTGTGTTTTAAATTCACTGCTTCGACTGAGGGACCTTACAGTATGTGTGGGGTACAGAGATGAGGGACCTTACAGTATGTGTGGGGTACAGAGATGAGGGACCTTACAGTATGTGTGGGGTACAGAGATGAGGGACCTTACAGTATGTGTGGGGTACAGAGATGAGGGACCTTACAGTATGTGTGGGGTACAGAGATGAGGGACCTTACAGTATGTGTGGGGTACAGAGATGAGGGACCTTACAGTATGTGTGGGGTACAGAGATGAGGGACCGTACAGATAATTGTCTGTGTGGGGTACAGAGATGAGGGACCTGACAGATAATTGTCTGTGTGGGGTACAGAGATGAGGGACCTGACAGTATGTGTGGGGTACAGAGATGAGGGACCTTACAGATAATTGTCTGTGTGGGGTACAGAGATGAGGGACCTTACAGTATGTGTGGGGTACAGAGATGAGGGACCGTACAGTATGTGTGGGGTACAGAGATGAGGGACCTTACAGATAATTGTCTGTGTGGGGTACAGAGATGAGGGACCTTACAGTATGTGTGGGGTACAGAGATGAGGGACCTTACAGTATGTGTGGGGTACAGAGATGAGGGACCGTACAGTATGTGTGGGGTACAGAGATGAGGGACCTTACAGTATGTGTGGGGTACAGAGATGAGGGACCTTACAGTATGTGTGGGGTACAGAGATGAGGGACCTTACAGTATGTGTGGGGTACAGAGATGAGGGACCTTACAGTATGTGTTGGGTACAGAGATGAGGGACCTTACAGTATGTGTGGGGTACAGAGATGAGGGACCTTACAGTATGTGTGGGGTACAGAGATGAGGGACCGTACAGATAATTGTCTGTGTTGGGTACAGAGATGAGGGACCTTACAGTATGTGTGGGGTACAGAGATGAGGGACCTTACAGTATGTGTGGGGTACAGAGATGAGGGACCTTACAGTATGTGTGGGGTACAGAGATGAGGGACCTTACAGTATGTGTGGGGTACAGAGATGAGGGACCTTACAGTATGTGTGGGGTACAGAGATGAGGGACCTTACAGTATGTGTGGGGTACAGAGATGAGGGACCTTACAGTATGTGTGGGGTACAGAGATGAGGGACCTTACAGTATGTGTGGGGTACAGAGATGAGGGACCGTACAGATAATTGTCTGTGTTGGGTACAGAGATGAGGGACCTTACAGTATGTGTGGGGTACAGAGATGAGGAACCTTACAGTATGTGTGGGGTACAGAGATGAGGTACCTTACAGTATGTGTGGGGTACAGAGATGAGGGACCTTACAGTATGTGTGGGGTACAGAGATGAGGGACCGTACAGATAATTGTATGTGTGGGGTACAGAGATGAGGGACCTTACAGTATGTGTGGGGTACAGAGATGAGGGACCTTACAGTATGTGTGGGGTACAGAGATGAGGGACCTTACAGTATGTGTGGGGTACAGAGATGAGGGACCTTACAGATAATTGTATGTGTGGGGTACAGAGATGAGGGACCTTACAGTATGTGTGGGGTACAGAGATGAGGGACCTTACAGTATGTGTGGGGTACAGAGATGAGGGACCTTACAGTATGTGTGGGGTACAGAGATGAGGGACCTTACAGATAATTGTATATTTGGGGTACAGAGATGAGGGACCTTACAGTATGTGTTGGGGTACAGAGATGAGGGACCTTACAGTATGTGTGGGGTACAGAGATGAGGGACCTTACAGTATGTGTTGGGGTACAGAGATGAGGGACCTTACAGTATGTGTTGGGTACAGAGATGAGGAACCTTACAGTATGTGTGGGGTACAGAGATGAGGTACCTTACAGTATGTGTGGGGTACAGAGATGAGGGACCTTACAGTATGTGTTGGGGTACAGAGATGAGGGACCTTACAGTATGTGTGGGGTACAGAGATGAGGGACCTTACAGTATGTGTGGGGTACAGAGATGAGGGACCTTACAGTATGTGTTGGGTACAGAGATGAGGAACCTTACAGTATGTGTGGGGTACAGAGATGAGGGACCTTACAGTATGTGTGGGGTACAGAGATGAGGAACCTTACAGTATGTGTGGGGTACAGAGATGAGGGACCTTACAGTATGTGTGGGGTACAGAGATGAGGGACCTTACAGTATGTGTGGGGTACAGAGATGAGGGACCTTACAGTATGTGTGGGGTACAGAGATGAGGGACCTTACAGTATGTGTGGGGTACAGAGATGAGGGACCTGACAGATAATTGTATGTGTTGTGGTACAGAGATGAGGGCCCTTACAGTATGTGTGGGGTACAGAGATGAGGGACCTTACAGTATGTGTGGGGTACAGAGATGAGGGACCTTACAGTATGTGTGGGGTACAGAGATGAGGGACCTTACAGTATGTGTGGGGTACAGAGATGAGGGACCTTACAGTATGTGTTGGGGTACAGAGATGAGGGACCTTACAGTATGTGTTGGGGTACAGAGATGAGGGACCTTACAGATAATTGTATGTGTTGGGTACAGAGATGAGGGACCTTACAGTATGTGTGGGGTACAGAGATGAGGTACCTTACAGTATGTGTTGGGTACAGAGATGAGGGACCTTACAGTATGTGTGGGGTACAGAGATGAGGGACCTTACAGTATGTGTGGGGTACAGAGATGAGGGACCTTACAGTATGTGTGGGGTACAGAGATGAGGGACCTTACAGTATGTGTTGTGGTACAGAGATGAGGGACCTTACAGTATGTGTTGTGGTACAGAGATGAGGGACCTTACAGTATGTGTTGTGGTACAGAGATGAGGGACCTTACAGTATGTGTGGGGTACAGAGATGAGGGACCTTACAGTATGTGTTGTGGTACAGAGATGAGGGACCTTACAGTATGTGTGGGGTACAGAGATGAGGGACCTTACAGTATGTGTGGGGTACAGAGATGAGGGACCTTACAGTATGTGTTGTGGTACAGAGATGAGGGACCTTACAGTATGTGTGGGGTACAGAGATGAGGGACCTTACAGTATGTGTGGGGTACAGAGATGAGGGACCGTACAGATAATTGTCTGTGTTGGGTACAGAGATGAGGGACCTTACAGTATGTGTGGGGTACAGAGATGAGGGACCGTACAGATAATTGTATGTGTGGGGTACAGAGATGAGGGACCTTACAGTATGTGTGGGGTACAGAGATGAGGGACCTTACAGATAATTGTATGTGTGGGGTACAGAGATGAGGGACCTTACAGTATGTGTGGGGTACAGAGATGAGGGACCTTACAGTATGTGTGGGGTACAGAGATGAGGGACCTTACAGTATGTGTTGGGGTACAGAGATGAGGGACCTTACAGATAATTGTATATTTGGGGTACAGAGATGAGGGACCTTACAGATAATTGTATATGTGGGGTACAGAGATGAGGGACCTTACAGTATGTGTGGGGTACAGAGATGAGGGACCTTACAGTATGTGTTGGGGTACAGAGATGAGGGACCTTACAGTATGTGTTGGGTACAGAGATGAGGAACCTTACAGTATGTGTGGGGTACAGAGATGAGGTACCTTACAGTATGTGTGGGGTACAGAGATGAGGGACCTTACAGTATGTGTTGGGGTACAGAGATGAGGGACCTTACAGTATGTGTGGGGTACAGAGATGAGGGACCTTACAGTATGTGTGGGGTACAGAGATGAGGGACCTTACAGTATGTGTTGGGTACAGAGATGAGGAACCTTACAGTATGTGTGGGGTACAGAGATGAGGGACCTTACAGTATGTGTGGGGTACAGAGATGAGGGCCCTTACAGTATGTGTTGGGGTACAGAGATGAAGGACCTTACAGTATGTGTGGGGTACAGAGATGAGGGACCTTACAGATAATTGTATGTACAGAGATGAGGTAATCGTTCAAAAAGTGAATCCATGCAACTTATTATGTGACTTGATGAGCACATTTTTACTCCTGAACTATTTAGGCTCGACATAACAAAAGGGTTGAATACTTATTGACTGAAGACATTGCCGCTTTTAATTTTTTATTGATTTGTAAAAATGTTGAAAAACATAATTCCTCTCATGGGGTATTATGGTTTATTATGCGTTGGCCAGTGACAAAACAAATCTACATTTCTATTTATTAATTGAACCTGTATTTAACTAGGCAAGTCAGTTCAGAACAAATTCTTATTTACAATGACGGCCTGCAGGGGAACAGTGGGTTAACTGCCTTGTTCAGGGGCAGAACAACAGATTTTTACCTTGTCAGCTCTGGGATTCGATCCAGCAACCTTTCGGTTACTGGCCCAACGCTCTAACCACTAGACTACCTGCCGCCCCTCCACTCTAACCACTAGACTACCTGCCGCCCCTCCACTCTAACCACTAGACTACCTGCCGCCCCTCCACTCCACTCTAACCACTAGACTACCTGCCGCCCCTCCACTCTAACCACTAGGCTACCTGCCGCCCCTCCACTCCCCTCTAACCACTAGGCTACCTGCCGCCCCTCCACTCTAACCACTAGGCTACCTGCCGCCCCTCCACTCTAACCACTAGGCTACCTGCCGCCCCTCCACTCTAACCACTAGACTACCTGCCGCCCCTCCACTCTAACCACTAGACTACCTGCCGCCCCTCCACTCTAACCACTAACCACTAGACTACCTGCCGCCCCTCCACTCTAACCACTAGGCTACCTGCCGCCCCTCCACTCCCCTCTAACCACTAGACTACCTGCCGCCCCTCCACTCTAACCACTAGACTACCTGCCGCCCCTCCACTCTAACCACTAGACTACCTGCCGCCCCTCCACTCTAACCACTAGGCTACCTGCCGCCCCTCCACTCCCCTCTAACCACTAGACTACCTGCCGCCCCTCCACTCTAACCACTAGGCTACCTGCCGCCCCTCCACTCTAACCACTAGGCTACCTGCCGCCCCTCCACTCTAACCACTAGACTACCTGCCGCCCCTCCACTCTAACCACTAGGCTACCTGCCGCCCCTCCACTCTAACCACTAGGCTACCTGCCGCCCCTCCACTCTAACCACTAGGCTACCTGCCGCCCCTCCACTCCCCTCTAACCACTAGGCTACCTGCCGCCCCTCCACTCTAACCACTAGGCTACCTGCCGCCCCTCCACTCCCCTCTAACCACTAGGCTACCTGCCGCCCCTCCACTCTAACCACTAGGCTACCTGCCGCCCCTCCTCTCCCCTCTAACCACTAGACTACCTGCCGCCCCTCCACTCCCCTCTAACCACTAGGCTACCTGCCGCCCCTCCTCTCCCCTCTAACCACTAGACTACCTGCCGCCCCTCCACTCTAACCACTAGGCTACCTGCCGCCCCTCCACTCTAACCACTAGACTACCTGCCGCCCCTCCACTCTAACCACTAGGCTACCTGCCGCCCCTCCACTCTAACCACTAGGCTACCTGCCGCCCCTCCCCTCTAACCACTAGGCTACCTGCCGCCCCTCCACTCCCCTCTAACCACTAGGCTACCTGCCGCCCCTCCCCTCTAACCACTAGGCTACCTGCCGCCCCTCCACTCCCCTCTAACCACTAGGCTACCTGCCGCCCCTCCACTCCCCTCTAACCACTAGGCTACCCAATGTAATCCATTTTAAATTCAGGCTTTAAGACAACAAAATGTGGAGAATGTCAAGGCATGTGAATACCTTCTGAAGGCATCGTGTGTGTGTGTGTGTGTGTGTTGGGGAGCGTAACCGTAACCATTGGCAGTATGTTTACCTGTGAGTTGCTGCTGTTCTCCAGAGCATCACTAGAGGGCAGAGCAGAGTACAGGGTCGACGATTCACCCTCCTTGTCCTTGGGATCCAAGGGGCTGATTGGTCGGTCTGGTAACCTGACTATAGAAATAATAATACAGCACACTGATTGGTCAGTCTGGTAACCTGACTATAATAATAATAATACAGCACACTGATTGGTCAGTCTGGTAACTATAGTAATAATAATACAGCACACTGATTGGTCAGTCTGGTAACTATAGTAATAATAATACAGCACACTGATTGGTCAGTCTGGTAACCTGACTATAGTAATAATAATAATAATACAGCACACTGATTGGTCAGTCTGGTAACTATGGTAATAATAATACAGCACACTGATTGGTCAGTCTGGTAACTATAGTAATAATAATACAGCACACTGATTGGTCAGTCTGGTAACTATAGTAATAATAATACAGCACACTGATTGGTCAGTCTGGTAACTATAGTAATAATAATAATAGAGCACACTGATTGGTCAGTCTGGTAACTATAGTAATAATAATAGAGCACACTGATTGGTCAGTCTGGTAACTATAGTAATAATAATACAGCACACTGATTGGTCAGTCTGGTAACTATAGTAATAATAATACAGCACACTGATTGGTCAGTCTGGTAACTATAGTAATAATAATACAGCACACTGATTGGTCAGTCTGGTAACTATAGTAATAATAATACAGCACACTAATTGGTCAGTCGGGTAACTATAGTAATAATAATACAGCACACTGATTGGTCAGTCTGGTAACTATATTAATAATAATACAGCACACTGATTGGTCAGTCTGGTAACTATAGTAATAATAATACAGCACACTGATTGGTCAGTCTGGTAACTATAGTAATAATAATACAGCACACTGATTAGTCAGTCGGGTAACTATAGTAATAATAATACAGCACACTGATTGGTCAGTCTGGTAACTATAGTAATAATAATACAGCACACTGATTGGTCAGTCTGGTAACTATAGTAATAATAATACAGCACACTGATTGGTCAGTCTGGTAACTATAGTAATAATAATACAGCACACTGATTGGTCAGTCTGGTAACTATAGTAATAATAATACAGCACACTGATTGGTCAGTCTGGTAACTATAGTAATAATAATACAGCACACTGATTGGAGACAGAAAGAACAAAGCATTTCCAAAACATTGGAAGATATCTTCCAATTATTACTATAGTTACCAGACTGACCAATCAGTGTGCTGTATTATTATTACTATAACCCATTTCAATTATGAAATAAACAATTCATCAATCAAACAACTTAATTCATACGATGCCTTGTCGGTAACGATCGACTTACCCTGATCGAATATGAGTTTGAGCCTCCTGGTCGACTTATCCTTATCGAATATGAGTTTGAGCCTCCTGGTTGACTTACCCTCATCAGTTTGAGCCTCCTGATCGACTTACCCTCATCAGTTTGAGCCTCCTGGTCGACTTACCCTCATCAGTTTGACTTACCCTCATCAGTTTGAGCCTCCTGATCGACTTACCCTCATCAGTTTGAGCCTCCTGGTCGACTTACCCTCATCAGTTTGACTTACCCTCATCAGTTTGAGCCTCCTGATCGACTTACCCTCATCAGTTTGAGCCTCCTGGTCGACTTACCCTCATCAGTTTGACTTACCCTCATCAGTTTGACTTACCCTCATCAGTTTGAGCCTCCTGGTCGACTTACCCTCATCAGTTTGAGCCTCCTGGTCGACTTACCCTCATCAGTTTGAGCCTCCTGGTCGACTTACCCTCATCAGTTTGAGCCTCCTGATCGACTTACCCTTATCGAATATGAGTTTTAGCCTCCTGGTTTTGCGTTTCTTGTCACAGAACTCCCTCTCGAAGTCTCCCAGTCCTGACGTGTACTGGTCCCATGAGACGTCTGGCAGCTGAACCACTCTCTGGGGCCGCGGCAGGCCCAGTTCCACCTGGGGGTCAGAGGTAATAACTCAGCAGGAAGTGACCTCATAGAACAAGACAGAGAGAGATAGGGAGAGAGAGGGAGAGAGATAGAGAGAGAGGAGCAACAAACCTGTTTCTGCTGCTGCTCTACAAATCTGATGGGCTCAAAGAGGGTTATAACACATCCTATACCTGTTATAACAGGTTATAATAGTTACTATGACACAGAACAGTACCTGTTTCTGCAGCTGCTCCACAAAGCTGACGGGGTCTTGGAGAGCTTCTCTCTGCTGTCTGGCCAGACGCTCCAAGTCCAGTATACTCTGAGTTCTCTGGGCCTCCAACACACCTACAGTCTGGAGTAACCTCTGGTAACTGATGGAGAGGGGGGGGGGGTAACAGAGGGGGGGAGTTGTTAATTTGCTTATTAGGATCCACATTACCTTTTGCAGAAGCAGTACCTGCTCTCCCCGGGGTCCTCAAAAAACACAAGACATGACAAGTAAGAGAGACAAGGGCAGTCCCATGTGATCATGGCTCTGTGTAACACTGTGAAGGTAGTTCCATGTGATCATGGCTCTGTGTAATACTGTGAAGGTAGTCCCATGTGATCATGGCTCTGTGTAACACTGTGAAGGTAGTCCCATGTGATCATGGCTCTGTGTAACACTGTGAAGGTAGTTCCATGTGATCATAACACTGTGAAGGCAGTCCCATGTGATCATGGCTCTGTGTAATACTGTGAAGGTAGTTCCATGTGATCATGGCTCTGTGTAATACTGTGAAGGTAGTTCCATGAGGTAATGGCTCTGTGTACTACTGTGAAGGTAGTTCCATGTGATCATGGCTCTGTGTAATACTGTGAAGGTAGTTCCATGAGGTAATGGCTCTGTGTAATACTGTGAAGGTAGTTCCATGAGGTAATGGCTCTGTGTAATACTGTGAAGGTAGTTCCATGTGATCATGGCTCTGTGTAACACTGTGAAGTTAGTTCCATGTGATCATGGCTCTGTGTAATACTGTGAAGGTAGTTCCATGTGATCATGGCTCTGTGTAATACTGTGAAGGCAGTTCCATGTGATCATGGCTCTGTGTAACACTGTGAAGGTAGTTCCATGTGATCATGGCTCTGTGTAACACTGTGAAGGTAATTCCATGTGATCATGGCTCTGTGTAACACTGTGAAGGTAATTCCATGTGATCATGGCTCTGTGTAACACTGTGAAGGTAATTCCATGAGGTAATGTCTCTGCGTTGCCATGAATTTGTTTTGGACTTAGGGACTGTCCTTTTCATCACAGTAATATTGATCATAAAAACGAAACAAAAGCAGGTCAAATCTCTCTTCAACTCTCAACCAGGAAAGACTATCAATACATATTGTCGTTGTTAGTTGTGAGGGGCGGCAGGTAGCCTAGTGGTTAGAGCGTTGGACTAGTTACCGAAAGGTTGCAAGATCGAATCCCCAAGCTGTTGTTCTGCCCTTGAACAAGGTAGTTAACCCACTGTTCATAGACTGTTCCTAGGCCAGTTAACCCCCTGTTCTAAGGTCAGGATGACCCGCTGTTCCTAGGCCAGGTTAACCAACTGTTCCTAGACTGTTCCTAGTTAACCCACTGTTCTAAGGCCAGGATGACCCACTGTTCCTAGGCCAGGTTAACACACTGTTCCTAGGCCAGGTTAACCCACTGTTCCTAGGCCAGGTTAACCCACTGTTCCTAGACCAGGTTAACCCACTGTTCCTAGACCAGTTAACCCCACTGTTCCTAGACCAGTTAACCCACTGTTCCACTGTTCCTAGACCAGTTAATCCACTGTTCCTAGACCAGTTAACCCACTGTTCCTAGACCAGGTTAACCCACTGTTCCTAGACCAGTTTAACCCACTGTTCCTAGACCAGTTAACCCACTGTTCCTAGGCCAGTTAACCCACTGTTCCTAGACCAGGTTAACCCACTAGACCAGTTAACCCACTGTTCCTAGGCCAGGTTAACCCACTAGACCAGTTAACCCACTGTTCCTAGACCAGGTTAACCCACTGTTCCTAGACCAGTTAACCCACTAGACCAGTTAACCCACTGTTCCTAGACCAGTTAACCCACTAGATCAGTTAACCCACTGTTCCTAGACCAGTTAACCCACTAGACCAGTTAACCCACTGTTCCTAGACCAGTTAACCCACTAGACCAGTTAACCCACTGTTCATAGACCAGTTAACCCACTAGACCAGTTAACCCACTGTTCCTAGACCAGTTAACCCACTGTTCATAGGCCAGTTAACCCACTGTTCCTAGACCAGTTAACCCACTGTTCCACTGTTCCTAGACCAGTTAACCCACTGTTCCTAGGCCAGTTAACCCACTGTTCCTAGACCAGTTAACCCACTGTTCCTAGGCCAGTTAACCCACTAGACCAGCTAACCCACTGTTCCTAGACCAGTTAACCCACTGTTCCTAGGCCAGTTAACCCACTAGACCAGTTAACCCACTGTTCCTAGACCAGTTAACCCACTGTTCATAGGCCAGTTAACCCACTGTTCATAGGCCAGTTAACCCACTGTTCCTAGACCAGTTAACCCACAAGACCAGTTAACCCACTGTTCATAGGCCAGTTAACCCACTGTTCATAGGCCAGTTAACCCACTGTTCCTAGACCAGTTAACCCACTGTTCCTAGACCAGTTAACCCACAAGACCAGTTAACCCACTAGACCAGTTAACCCACTGTTCATAGGCCAGTTAACCCACTGTTCCTAGACCAGTTAACCCACTGTTCCTAGACCAGTTAACCCACTGTTCCTAGACCAGTTAACCCACTGTTCCTAGACCAGTTAACCCACTGTTCCTAGGCCAGTTAACCCACTGTTCCTAGACCAGTTAACCCACTGTTCCTAGACCAGTTAACCCACTGTTCCTAGACCAGTTAACCCACTGTTCCTAGACCAGTTAACCCACTGTTCCTAGGCCAGTTAACCCACTGTTCCTAGATCAGTTAACCCACTGTTCCTAGACCAGTTAACCCACTGTTCCTAGACCAGTTAACCCACTAGACCAGTTAACCCACTGTTCCTAGACCAGTTAACCCACTAGACCAGTTAACCCACTGTTCCTAGACCAGTTAACCCACTGTTCCTAGACCAGTTAACCCACTGTTCCTAGGCCAGTTAACCCACTGTTCCTAGACCAGTTAACCCACTGTTCTTAGACCAGTTAACCCACTGTTCCTAGACCAGTTAACCCACTGTTCCTAGACCAGTTAACCCACTGTTCCTAGACCAGTTAACCCACTAGACCAGCTAACCCACTGTTCCTAGACCAGCTAACCCACTGTTCCTAGGCCAGTTAACCCACTGTTCCTAGACCAGTTAACCCACTGTTCCTAGACCAGTTAACCCACTGTTCCTAGGCCAGTTAACCCACTAGACCAGCTAACCCACTGTTCCTAGACCAGTTAACCCAATGTTCCTAGGCCAGTTAACCCACTAGACCAGTTAACCCACTGTTCCTAGACCAGTTAACCCACTGTTCATAGGCCAGTTAACCCACTGTTCCTAGACCAGTTAACCCACTAGACCAGTTAACCCACTGTTCATAGGCCAGTTAACCCACTGTTCCTAGACCAGTTAACCCACTGTTCCTAGACCAGTTAACCCACAAGACCAGTTAACCCACTAGACCAGTTAACCCACTGTTCCTAGACCAGTTAACCCACTGTTCCTAGACCAGTTAACCCACTGTTCCTAGGCCAGTTAACCCACTGTTCCTAGATCAGTTAACCCACTGTTCCTAGACCAGTTAACCCACTGTTCCTAGACCAGTTAACCCACTAGACCAGTTAACCCACTGTTCCTAGACCAGTTAACCCACTAGACCAGTTAACCCACTGTTCCTAGACCAGTTAACCCACTGTTCCTAGACCAGTTAACCCACTGTTCCTAGGCCAGTTAACCCACTGTTCCTAGACCAGTTAACCCACTGTTCCTAGACCAGTTAACCCACTGTTCCTAGACCAGTTAACCCACTGTTCCTAGACCAGTTAACCCACTAGACCAGCTAACCCACTGTTCCTAGACCAGTTAACCCACTGTTCATAGGCCAGTTAACCCACTGTTCCTAGACCAGTTAACCCACTGTTCCTAGACCAGTTAACCCACTAGACCAGCTAACCCACTGTTCCTAGACCAGCTAACCCACTGTTCCTAGGCCAGTTAACCCACTGTTCCTAGACCAGTTAACCCACTAGACCAGTTAACCCACTGTTCCTAGACCAGTTAACCCACTAGACCAGTTAACCCACTAGACCAGTTAACCCACTGTTCCTAGGCCAGTTAACCTACTGTTCCTAGACCAGTTAACCCACTGTTCCTAGGCCAGTTAACCCACTGTTCCTAGGCCAGTTAACCCACTGTTCCTAGGCCAGTTAACCCACTGTTCCTAGGCCAGTTAACCCACTGTTCCTAGGCCAGTTAACCCACTGTTCCTAGACCAGTTAACCCACTGTTCCTAGACCAGTTAACCCACTGTTCCTAGACCAGTTAACCCACTGTTCCTAGACCAGTTAACCCACTGTTCCTAGACCAGTTAACCCACTGTTCCTAGACCAGTTAACCCACTGTTCCTAGACCTGTAACCCAGTCCAGCTCAACTCAGTTCAACCCAGTCCAATTCAACCCAGTCCAACCCAACTCAGTTCAACCCAGTCCAGTACGACCCAGTCCAGCCTAACTCAGTTCAACCCAGTCCAGTACAACTCAGTTCAACCCAGTCCAGCCCAACTCAGTTCAACCCAGCCCAGTTCAACCCAGCAGGACCTGACTGCCCAGCACTGCTGTCTGTGTCCCAAACGGCCCCTACTCCCTACACAGTGCACTACTTTCGACCAGGGCCAGTAGTGCACTACTTTGGACCAGGGCCAGTAGTGCACTACTTTGGACCAGGGCCAGTAGTGCACTACTTTGGACCAGGGCCAGTAGTGCACTACTTTGGACCAGGGCCAGTAGTGCACTACTTTGGACCAGGGCCAGTAGTGCACTACTTTGGACCAGGGCCAGTAGGGCACTATGGAACAGGGCCAGTAGGGCACTACTTTGGACCAGGGCCAGTAGTGCACTATGGAATAGGGCCAGTAGGGCACTACTTTGGACCAGGGCCAGTAGTGCACTACTTTGGACCAGGGCCAGTAGGGCACTACTTTGGACCAGGGCCAGTAGTGCACTACTTTGGACCAGGGCCAGTAGTGCACTACTTTGGACCAGGGACAGTAAGGCACTACTTTGGACCAGGGCCAGTAGTGCACTACTTTGGACCAGGGCCAGTAGTGCACTACTTTGGACCAGGGCCAGTAGGGCACTACTTTGGACCAGGGCCAGTAGGGCACTACTTTGGACCAGGGCCAGTAGGGCACTATGGACCAGGGCCAGTAGGGCACTACTTTGGACCAGGGCCAGTAGTGCACTACTTTGGACCAGGGCCAGTAGTGCACTACTTTGGACCAGGGCCAGTAGTGCACTACTTTGGACCAGGGCCAGTAGTGCACTACTTTGGACCAGGGCCAGTAGGGCACTATGGAACAGGGCCAGTAGGGCACTACTTTGGACCAGGGCCAGTAGTGCACTACTTTGGACCAGGGCCAGTAGGGCACTACTTTGGACCAGGGCCAGTAGGGCACTACTTTGGACCAGGGCCAGTAGTCCACTATGGAACAGGGCCAGTAGTGCACTACTTTGGACCAGGGCCAGTAGTGCACTACTTTGGACCAGGGCCAGTAGGGCACTATGGAACAGGGCCAGTAGGGCACTACTTTGGACCAGGGCCAGTAGTGCACTACTTTGGACCAGGGCCAGTAGGGCACTACTTTGGACCAGGGCCAGTAGTCCACTATGGAACAGGGCCAGTAGTGCACTACTTTGGACCAGGGCCAGTAGGGCACTATGGAACAGGGCCAGTAGGGCACTACTTTGGACCAGGGCCAGTAGTGCACTACTTTGGACCAGGGCCAGTAGGGCACTACTTTGGACCAGGGCCAGTAGTCCACTATGGAACAGGGCCAGTAGTGCACTACTTTGGACCAGGGCCAGTAGTGCACTACTTTGGACCAGGGCCAGTAGTGCACTACTTTGGACCAGGGCCAGTAGTGCACTACTTTGGACCAGGGCCAGTAGTGCACTAATTTGGACCAGGACCAGTAGTGCACTACTTTGGACCAGGGCCAGTAGTGCACTATGGAACAGGGTGCCGTTTGGGATGCATCCTCCGATCCCTGCATTTATCTGAGCTAACGACAGTGGTTTCTTCATCACAGTAATCTCACTCTAGCTGGCAACATGAATCATATTACCAATATATGTTACATGATCCTCCCTAAGGATCAGTTCTATTTTCCAAACCGTGGTACCCTCAGCCTGAACTCTCAGCTGGGCACCATCAGTGATGGATGTTATTGGAGGGTTGTTTTAGAATCAGTCGGTCAGGTTTCTATTCCTATTCCTATTAAAGATATGAAAAAACTGCTGTTTTCAATTAGGATTTTTCAAGTCTTGGCTTGGAATTTAAAGTCACACCCTGAAATTGAAAGGCAAATTGAAAGAACCTGTCATCACTAGCCCCCATTATCACCACAGACCAACTACCCTGTCATCACTAACCCCCATTATCACCACAGACCAACTACCCTGTCATCACTAACCCCCATTATCACCACAGACCAACTACTATGTCATCACCACAGACCAACTACCCTGTCATTACTAACCCCCATTATCACCACAGACCAACTACCCTGTCATCACTAACCCCCATTATCACCACAGACCAACTACTATGTCATCACCACAGACCAACTACCCTGTCATTACTAACCCCCATTATCACCACAGACCAACTACCCTGTCATCACTAACCCCCATTATCACCACAGACCAACTACCCTGTCATCACTAACCCCCATTATCACCACAGACCAACTACTATGTCATCACCACAGACCAACTAACCTGTCATTACTAACCCCCATTATCACCACAGACCAACTACCCTGTCATCACTAACTCCCATCATCACCACAGACCAACTACCCTGTCATCACTAACCCCCATTATCACCACAGACCAACTACCCTGTCATTACTAACCCCCATTATCACCACAGACCAACTACCCTGTCATCACTAACCCCCATTATCACCACAGACCAACTACCCTGTCATCACTAACCCCCATTATCACCACAGACCAACTACCCTGTCATCACTAACCCCCATTATCACCACAGACCAACCCCCTGTCATCACTAACCCCCATTATCACCACAGACCAACTACCCTATCATCACTAACCCCCATTTTCACCACATACCAACCCCTGTCATCACTAACCCCATTATCACCACAGACCAACCCCCCTGTCATCACTAACCCCATTATCACCACAGACCAACTACCCTATCATCACTAACCCCCATTATCACCACAGACCAACTACCCTGTCATCACTAACCCCCATTATCACCACAGACCAACTACCCTGTCATCACTAACCCCATTATCACCACAGACCAACTACCCTGTCATCACTAACCCCCATTATCACCACAGACCAACCCCCTGTCATCACTAACCCCCATTATCACCACAGACCAACTACCCTATCATCACTAACCCCCATTATCACCACAGACCAACTACCCTATCATCACTAACCCCCATTTTCACCACATACCAACCCCCTGTCATCACTAACCCCCATTATCACCACAGACCAACTACCCTGTCATCACTAACCCCCATTATCACCACAGACCAACTACCCTGTCATCACTAACCCCATTATCACCACAGACCAACTACCCTGTCATCACTAACCCCCATTATCACCACAGACCAACTACCCTGTCATCACTAACCCCCATTATCACCACAGACCAACTACCCTGTCATCACTAACCCCCATTATCACCACAGACCAACTACCCTGTCATCACTAACCCCCATTATCACCACAGACCCAGTTGTAATATCTGATGCTGGTGTGTTGAGGGGTGCCGGCAGCAGCCATCCACACTAACAGACACCAGACAGTAGTAGCCTATAAAATCTACTGAAGGAGAAACCTGCAGTCAATCCAATGGAAATAACGTTTCCAGCATTTTCCAGTAAGTCAGAGCTCTACAGTGCTACCATTTTGTGCTCATTGTAAAAATAAAAATAAAGAATTTTCCGTTTCTACATTATACCCTTCACAACCCTGCACCCAAAGACCTGTACGACCCTGCACCCAAAGACCTGTACGACCCTGCACCCAAAGACCTGTACGACCCTGCACCCAAAAACCTGTACGACCCGGGACCAAAAGACCTGTACGACCCGGGACCCAAAGAATGGTACGACCCGGGACCCAAAGACCTGTACGACCCGGGACCCAAAGACCTGAAAGACCCGGGACCCAAAAACCTGTACGACCCGGGACCCAAAGACCTGAAAGACCCGGGACCCAAAGACCTGTACGACCCGGGACCCAAAGACCTGTACGACCCGGGACCCAAAGAATGGTACGACCCGGGACCCAAAGAATGGTACGACCCGGGACCAAAAGACCTGTACGACCCTGCACCCAAAGACCTGTACGACCCGGGACCAAAAGACCTGTACGACCCGGGACCCAAAGACCTGTACGACCCGGGACCCAAAGAATGGTACGACCCGGGACCCAAAGACCTGTACGACCCGGGACCCAAAGACCTGAAAGACCCGGGACCCAAAGACCTGAAAGACCTGGGACCCAAAAACCTGTACGACCCGGGACCCAAAGACCTGAAAGACCCGGGACCCAAAGACCTGTACGACCCAAAGACCTGTACGACCCGGGACCCAAAGAATGGTACGACCCGGGACCAAAAGACCTGTACGACCCTGCACCCAAAGACCTGTACGACCCGGGACCCAAAGACCTGTACGACCCGGGACCCAAAGACCTGTACGACCCGGGACCAAAAGACCTGTACGACCCGGGACCCAAAGACCTGTACGACCCGGGACCCAAAGACCTGTACGACCCGGGACCCAAAGACCTGTACGACCCGGGACCCAAAGACCTGTACGACCCAGGACCCAAAGACCTTTTTACAGGTACTATGGAGTTGACCACAATCATTGCTGATTCTAAAGATGGGGTTTGAACCTCAGTTCCTGGAGGGACCGCGTGTCTGCTGGTTTCTGTGATTTCAATTTAATTGGTATCAAATGAAGACCTAGTCAACCAGGTGAGGGGAGTTCCTAACTAATCAATGAAGACAACCAGGTGAGGGGAGTTCCTAACTAATCAATGAAGACAACCAGGTGAGGGGAGTTCCTAACTAATCAATGAAGACAACCAGGTGAGGGGAGTTCCTAACTAAATCAATGAAGACCTAGACAACCAGGTGAGGGGAGTTCCTAACTAATCAATGAAGACAACCAGGTGAGGGGAGTTCCTAACTAATCAATGAAGACAACCAGGTGAGGGGAGTTCCTAACTAATCAATGAAGACCTAGACAACCAGGTGAGGGGAGTTCCTAACTAATCAATGAAGACAACCAGGTGAGGGGAGTTCCTAACTAAATCAATGAAGACAACCAGGTGAGGGGAGTTCCTAACTAATCAATGAAGACCTAGACAACCAGGTGAGGGGAGTTCCTAACTAATCAATGAAGACAACCAGGTGAGGGGAGTTCCTAACTAATCAATGAAGACAACCAGGCGAGGGGAGTTCCTAACTAAATCAATGAAGACAACCAGGTGAGGGGAGTTCCTAACTAACCAATGAAGACCAAGACAACTAGGTGAGGGGAGTTCCTAACAAATCAATGAAGACCTAGACAACCAGGTGAGGGGAGTTCCTAACTAATCAATGAAGACCTAGACAACCAGGTGAGGGGAGTTCCTAACAAATCAATGAAGACCAAGACAACTAGGTGAGGGGAGTTCCTAACAAATCAATGAAGACCTAGACAACCAGGTGAGGGGAGTGCCTAACTAATCAATGAAGACCTAGACAACCAGGTGAGGGGAGTTCCTAACTAATCAATGAAGACCTAGACAACCAGGTGAGGGGAGTTCCTAACTAATCAATGAAGACAACCAGGTGAGGGGAGTTCCTAACTAATCAATGAAGACAACCAGGTGAGGGGAGTTCCTAACTAATCAATGAAGACAACCAGGTGAGGGGAGTTCCTAACTAATCAATGAAGACAACCAGGTGAGGGGAGTTCCTAACTAATCAATGAAGACAACCAGGCGAGGGGAGTTCCTAACTAAATCAATGAAGACAACCAGGTGAGGGGAGTTCCTAACTAATCAATGAAGACAACCATGTGAGGGGAGTTCCTAACTAACCAATGAAGACAACCAGGTGAGGGGAGTTCCTAACTAATCAATGAAGACAAGCAGGTGAGGGGAGTTCCTAACTAAATCAATGAAGACAACCAGGTGAGGGGAGTTTCTAACTAATCAATGAAGACAACCAGGTGAGGGGAGTTCCTAACTAAATCAATGAAGACAACCAGGTGAGGGGAGTTCCTAACTAATCAATGAAGACAACCAGGTGAGGGGAGTTCCTAACTAATCAATGAAGACAACCAGGTGAGGGGAGTTCCTAACTAATCAATGAAGACAACCAGGTGAGGGGAGTTCCTAACTAATCAATGAAGACAACCAGGTGAGGGGAGTTCCTAACTAATCAATGAAGACAACCAGGTGAGGGGAGTTCCTAACTAAATCAATGAAGACAACCAGGTGAGGGGAGTTCCTAACTAATCAATGAAGACCTAGACAACCAGGTGAGGGGAGTTCCTAACTAATCAATGAAGACAACCAGGTGAGGGGAGTTCCTAACTAATCAATGAAGACAACCAGGTGAGGGGAGTTCCTAACTAATCAATGAAGACAACCAGGTGAGGGGAGTTCCTAACTAATCAATGAAGACAACCAGGTGAGGGGAGTTCCTAACTAATCAATGAAGACCTAGACAACCAGGTGAGGGGAGTTCCTAACTAATCAATGAAGACAGCCAGGTGAGGGGAGTTCCTAACTAAGCAATGAAGACAACCAGGTGAGGGGAGTTCCTAACTAATCAATGAAGACAACCAGGTGAGGGGAGTTCCTAACTAATCAATGAAGACCAAGACAACCAGGTGAGGGGAGTTCCTAACTAATCAATGAAGACAAGCAGGTGAGGGGAGTTCCTAACTAAATCAATGAAGACAACCAGGTGAGGGGAGTTTCTAACTAATCAATGAAGACAACCAGGTGAGGGGAGTTCCTAACTAAATCAATGAAGACAACCAGGTGAGGGGAGTTCCTAACTAATCAATGAAGACAACCAGGTGAGGGGAGTTCCTAACTAATCAATGAAGACAACCAGGTGAGGGGAGTTCCTAACTAATCAATGAAGACAACCAGGTGAGGGGAGTTCCTAACTAATCAATGAAGACAACCAGGTGAGGGGAGTTCCTAACTAATCAATGAAGACAACCAGGTGAGGGGAGTTCCTAACTAAATCAATGAAGACAACCAGGTGAGGGGAGTTCCTAACTAATCAATGAAGACCTAGACAACCAGGTGAGGGAGTTCCTAACTAATCAATGAAGACAACCAGGTGAGGGGAGTTCCTAACTAATCAATGAAGACAACCAGGTGAGGGGAGTTCCTAACTAATCAATGAAGACAACCAGGTGAGGGGAGTTCCTAACTAATCAATGAAGACAACCAGGTGAGGGGAGTTCCTAACTAATCAATGAAGACAACCAGGTGAGGGGAGTTCCTAACTAATCAATGAAGACAACCAGGTGAGGGGAGTTCCTAACTAAATCAATGAAGACAACCAGGTGAGGGGAGTTCCTAACTAATCAATGAAGACCTAGACAACCAGGTGAGGGGAGTTCCTAACTAATCAATGAAGACAACCAGGTGAGGGGAGTTCCTAACTAATAAATGAAGACAACCAGGTGAGGGGAGTTCCTAACTAATCAATGAAGACAACCAGGTGAGGGGAGTTCCTAACTAATCAATGAAGACCAAGACAACCAGGTGAGGGGAGTTCCTAACTAATCAATGAAGACAACAAGGTGAGGGGAGTTCCTAACTAATCAATGAAGACCTACACAACCAGGTGAGGGGAGTTCCTAACTAATCAATGAAGACAACCAGGTGAGGGGAGTTCCTAACTAATCAATGAAGACCTACACAACCAGGTGAGGGGAGTTCCTAACTAATCAATGAAGACAACCAGGTGAGGGGAGTTCCTAACTAATCAATGAAGACAACCAGGCGAGGGGAGTTCCTAACTAATCAATGAAGACAACCAGGTGATGGGAGTTCCTAACTAATCAATGAAGACCTAGACAACCAGGTGAGGGGAGTTCCTAACTAATCAATGAAGACAACCAGGTGAGGGGAGTTCCTAACTAATCAATGAAGACAACCAGGTGAGGGGAGTTCCTAACTAATCAATGAAGACAACCAGCTGAGGGGAGTTCCTAACTAATCAATGAAGACCTAGACAACCAGGTGAGGGGAGTTCCTAACTAATCAATGAAGACCAAGACAACCAGCTGAGGGGAGTTCCTAACTAATCAATGAAGACCTAGACAACCAGGTGAGGGGAGTTCCTAACTAATCAATGAAGACAACCAGGTGAGGGGAGTTCCTAACTAATCAATGAAGACCAAGACAACCAGGTGAGGGGAGTTCCTAACTAATCAATGAAGACCTAGACAACCAGGTGAGGGGAGTTCCTAACTAATCAATGAAGACCAAGACAACCAGGTGAGGGGAGTTCCTAACTAATCAATGAAGACCTAGACAACCAGGTGAGGGGAGTTCCTAACTAATCAATGAAGACAACCAGGTGAGGGGAGTTCCTAACGAATCAATGAAGACAACCAGGTGAGGGGAGTTCCTAACTAAATCAATGAAGACAACCAGGTGAGGGGAGTTCCTAACTAATCAATGAAGACAACCAGGTGAGGGGAGTTCCTAACTAATCAATGAAGACAACCAGGTGAGGGGAGTTCCTAACTAATCAATGAAGACCTAGACAACCAGGTGAGGGGAGTTCCTAACTAATCAATGAAGACAACCAGGTGAGGGGAGTTCCTAACTAATCAATGAAGACCTAGACAACCAGGTGAGGGGAGTTCCTAACTAATCAGTGAAGACCTAGTCAACCAGGTGAGGGGAGTTCCTAACTAAATCAATGAAGACAACCAGGTGAGGGGAGTTCCTAACTAATCAATGAAGACAACCAGCTGAGGGGAGTTCCTAACTAATCAATGAAGACCTAGACAACCAGGTGAGGGGAGTTCCTAACTAATCAATGAAGACCAAGACAACCAGCTGAGGGGAGTTCCTAACTAATCAATGAAGACCTAGACAACCAGGTGAGGGGAGTTCCTAACTAATCAATGAAGACAACCAGGTGAGGGGAGTTCCTAACTAATCAATGAAGACCAAGACAACCAGGTGAGGGGAGTTCCTAACTAATCAATGAAGACCTAGACAACCAGGTGAGGGGAGTTCCTAACTAATCAATGAAGACCAAGACAACAAGGTGAGGGGAGTTCCTAACTAATCAATGAAGACCTAGACAACCAGGTGAGGGGAGTTCCTAACTAATCAATGAAGACAACCAGGTGAGGGGAGTTCCTAACTAATCAATGAAGACAACCAGGTGAGGGGAGTTCCTAACTAATCAATGAAGACAACCAGGTGAGGGGAGTTCCTAACTAATCAATGAAGACAACCAGGTGAGGGGAGTTCCTAACTAATCAATGAAGACAACCAGGTGAGGGGAGTTCCTAACTAATCAATGAAGACAACCAGGTGAGGGGAGTTCCTAACTAATCAATGAAGACAACCAGGTGAGGGGAGTTCCTAACTAATCAATGAAGACCTAGACAACCAGGTGAGGGGAGTTCCTAACTAATCAATGAAGACCTAGTCAACCAGGTGAGGGGAGTTCCTAACTAATCAATGAAGACAACCAGGTGAGGGGAGTTCCTAACTAATCAATGAAGACCAAGACAACCAGGTGAGGGGAGTTCCTAACTAATCAATGAAGACCTAGACAACCAGGTGAGGGGAGTTCCTAACTAATCAATGAAGACCTAGACAACCAGGTGAGGGGAGTTCCTAACTAATCAATGAAGACAACCAGGTGAGGGGAGTTCCTAACTAATCAATGAAGACAACCAGGTGAGGGGAGTTCCTAACTAAATCAATGAAGACAACCAGGTGAGGGGAGTTCCTAACTAATCAATGAAGACAACCAGGTGAGGGGAGTTCCTAACTAATCAATGAAGACAACCAGGTGAGGGGAGTTCCTAACTAATCAATGAAGACAACCAGGTGAGGGGAGTTCCTAACTAATCAATGAAGACCTAGACAACCAGGTGAGGGGAGTTTGTAACTAATCAATGAAGACAACCAGGTGAGGGGAGTTCCTAACTAATCAATGAAGACCTAGACAACCAGGTGAGGGGAGTTCCTAACTAATCAATGAAGACCTAGTCAACCAGGTGAGGGGAGTTCCTAACTAAATCAATGAAGACAACCAGGTGAGGGGAGTTCCTAACTAATCAATGAAGACAACCAGGTGAGGGGAGTTCCTAACTAATCAATGAAGACAACCAGGTGAGGGGAGTTCCTAACTAATCAATGAAGACAACCAGGTGAGGGGAGTTCCTAACTAATCAATGAAGACAACCAGGTGAGGGAGTTCCTAACTAATCAATGAAGACAACCAGGTGAGGGGAGTTCCTAACTAATCAATGAAGACAACCAGGTGAGGGGAGTTCCTAACTAATCAATGAAGACAACCAGGTGAGGGGAGTTCCTAACTAATCAATGAAGACAACCAGGTGAGGGGAGTTCCTAACTAATCAATGAAGACAACCAGGTGAGGGGAGTTCCTAACTAATCAATGAAGACAAGCAGGTGAGGGGAGTTCCTAACTAAATCAATGAAGACAACCAGGTGAGGGGAGTTTCTAACTAATCAATGAAGACAACCAGGTGAGGGGAGTTCCTAACTAAATCAATGAAGACAACCAGGTGAGGGGAGTTCCTAACTAATCAATGAAGACAACCAGGTGAGGGGAGTTCCTAACTAATCAATGAAGACAACCAGGTGAGGGGAGTTCCTAACTAATCAATGAAGACAACCAGGTGAGGGGAGTTCCTAACTAATCAATTAAGACAACCAGCTGAGGGGAGTTCCTAACTAATCAATGAAGACAACCAGGTGAGGGGAGTTCCTAACTAATCAATGAAGACAACCAGGTGAGGGGAGTTCCTAACTAATCAATGAAGACCTAGACAACCAGGTGAGGGGAGTTCCTAACTAATCAATGAAGACAACCAGCTGAGGGGAGTTCCTAACTAATCAATGAAGACAACCAGGTGAGGGGAGTTCCTAACTAATCAATGAAGACAACCAGGTGAGGGGAGTTCCTAACTAATCAATGAAGACAACCAGGTGAGGGGAGTTCCTAACTAATCAATGAAGACCTAGACAACCAGGTGAGGGGAGTTCCTAACTAATCAATGAAGACAACCAGGTGAGGGGAGTTCCTAACTAAATCAATGAAGACAACCAGGTGAGGGGAGTTCCTAACTAATCAATGAAGACCTAGACAACCAGGTGAGGGGAGTTCCTAACTAATCAATGAAGACAACCAGCTGAGGGGAGTTCCTAACTAATCAATGAAGACAACCAGGTGAGGGGAGTTCCTAACTAATCAATGAAGACAACCAGGTGAGGGGAGTTCCTAACTAATCAATGAAGACAACCAGGTGAGGGGAGTTCCTAACTAATCAATCAAGTACAAAAGAGAAGCAAAAACGTTTAGACACTCGGTCCTCCGGGAATTGAGCTTGTCAATTGACAGGACAATAATCTAGATATAATCCCAGGAACTCCCACTACGCACTCTTTGTTGTGTTTGAGCACCAGGTGGTCCGACTCAAAGTAATACACATCTGGTTCCTCTTCGTCCTCCACCTGCTTCTCCTCCTCCTCCTGCTGCTGCTGGCTTCCTCCTACCGGAACCTCCTTACTGGCTGCCCGGACCCCTTCTCGGAGCTCCCCGTAGTCCCGACCGTCCCCTACTACCCTGTCGTCCCCACCGGCTCCCTGCTCCATGGGAACCGACAGAAGAGATGGGAGAGACCCTCCTCTGGCCTGGCTGCTGGAGGGACCTGAAGAAGGGGTAGAAGTAGCCAGATCCAGCCTCCGACAGGCCCCCTCTCTCAGAGGGCCGTTGTCCCGAAGAGGGTCTCTGGGAGGGGAGCAGGGTTTGGGGGACGAGGGGGCCCCAGCTCTCCGGGGCGAAGTCCTCAGGGTGTATTGGTGTTCGTGGGGTTGGGTGAAAGACGGGGGCGAAGTGCCGGAAACAGAAGGGGTCTCTGAGGGGGTCTGGGGGGCTAGCAAAGGCATGGTGGATTCTCCTGAGTTGTTGATGTTGTTGTTTGGGATGTTGTGGTTTACGTTGATGATACTGATGGCAACAGCATCCTGCACCAGTGGCCAACCATTACTTCTCCCGTTGGTACTCTCCTCCTCCTCCTCTTCCTCCTCCTCCTCGGTCGCTGTCACTTCCTCCTCCTGACACACCGAGTCCCCCACTACATCCAACTCCACTTCCTCCTCCCTGACTGACAGATGTGGGGTGGAGGAGTCCTCTTCAAAGGAGGCCAGAGGAGGAGCAGAATACTCCCCAGAGTCCCTAACCTCCTCCTCCTGCACAGGATCACAGTTTCTACAAGGCACTATGGGGTCTGGGGGCGAGGGGCAGGGCGCCCCCATCTGGCTGCCGTTCAGCAGTGTGAGACTGGGACCTGGGCAGCTGGTGTTAACGGCAGTGCTGGCACCCGGGGGGATTGTCTGAGCGTCAAAGCTACTGCTGGTCTGTCCCAGCCCAGTAGAGGATTTATGGGAGTTCGAGTTCTGGGGCGGAACAGAGGAATTATGGGAAATGGAGTTCAGGGGCTGCTGAGCATGGCCGTCGCTCTCAATATGGCCGCCGCTGTCCTCCTCCTCCTCCTCCTCCTCACCTTCCTCTTTGTTGACGTTCTGTGGAGAAGAGGAAGAGGGTGCGGTGCAGATTAGGTTGAGCGGGTCACCCTCTTCCCTGTTCTCCTTGACAGTCGCTGGGGGGGTGCAGGAGGATGGGGGGGTGCAGGAGGATGGGGGGATGCAGGAGGATGGGGGGATGTCAGGTTTGGCGGGTGCAGAAGAGGGGTCGTCCTCGGGGACCTGCGACTCCCCGTGACGGGAACACCGTTTGGCCCTTTTGAGGAGCAGAGAAGCATCTCTCCCACCAGCCCCCGACGTCTCCTTCCCCCTCCCCTCACAGTTCTCAGCCTGGTCCAAACCCCCACACCCATCACTCTCTCTCTCTGAGCAGGACAGTCCCCTCTTCCTGGGGCTCGGCCATGTCTCCCTGTCCACTGAGGAGGCCTTGTGGTGGGTTACCTTTCCCTGGTGACCCCCAGGCTTCTCTGAGCTCCCAGCCTGGGCGTCCTGTCTCTTCTTGGGGGAGCGAGGAGCCCTGCTGCTGGGGAGCGGTGACCCCTGAACCTCCTCCGGCTGGGCGATACTGCGGTTCCTGAGGGTTCGGCCACAGAAGTTCTCGTCCAATCCATTGAGCCCGACCGATGACCTTGTGACGCGTGAGGAACGTGACGTGGCCATGCTACGGAGGGGGACTACTGACGTCTCATTGTGCTGCTCAGTCACCTGCTGCAGAATGGGGTACCTGGAGGAGACAGAGGGGTTATAAGGCTTTGTAAAGCGAGGATACATTTGGCTTCATAAAGGCTTCATAAGGGATACATTAGGCTTCATAAGGGATACATTAGGCTTCATAAGGGATACATTAGGCTTCATAAAGGCTACATTAGGCTTCATAAGGGATACATAAGGCTTCATAAGGGATACATTAGGCTTCATAAGGGATACATTAGGCTTCATAAGGGATACATTAGGCTTCATAAGGGATACATAAGGCTTCATAAGGGATACATTAGGCTTCATAAAGGCTACATTAGGCTTCATAATGGATACATTAGGCTTCATAAGGGATACATTAGGCTTCATAAGGGATACATAAGGCTTCATAAAGGCTACATTAGGCTTCATAAGGGATACATTAGGCTTCATAAGAGATACATTAGGCTTCATAAGGGATACATTAGGCTTCATAAGGGATACATTAGGCTTCATAAGGGATACATAAGGCTTCATAAAGACTACATTAGGCTTCATAAGGGATACATTAGGCTTCATAAGGGATACATTAAGCTTCATAAAGGCTACATTAGGCTTCATAAGGGATACATAAGGCTTCACATTATTCACCTGAGCTTAAGTCGTACAGGAAACTGACTTAAGAGACTAGCATCTTCATAAGCAAAACACACAACACCTCTTGTAGGGAAATCCTGCTTCTATGTCGACAATGAGGCTAATGAACCAATCAGACTGAGTGTTGGGAAATTCTGCCGGGCTGACCGGATCTTTCATCTAGTGCTGGATCAAAAAGAACGGCTGGACTTTTCAAAACATCAGCCCGGCTTTGATGCTCCGGCTGTGTTGTTCTGTGTCGGTCTGTGGATTGAAGGAGACTGCAGTACAAGTCTCCGTCACAAATGGCACCCTATTCCCTATGTAGGGCCATCTTTTACAATTGTAAAAAGGGCCATCGGGCTCTGGTCTAAAGTAGTGCACTATGTAGGGAATAGGGTTCCATAGGTGTCTGGTCTAAAGTAGTGCACTATGTAGGGAATAGGGTTCCATAGGTGTCTGGTCTAAAGTAGTGCACTATGTAGGGAATAGGGTTCCATAGGTGTCTGGTCTAAAGTAGTGCACTATGTAGGGAATAGGGTTCCATAGGACTCTGGTCTAAAGTAGTGCACTATGTAGGGAATAGGGTTCCATAGGGCTCTGGTCTAAAGTAGTGCACTATGTAGGGAATAGGGCCCCATAGGACTCTGGTCTAAAGTAGTGCACTATGTAGGGAATAGGGCCCCATAGGACTCTGGTCTAAAGTAGTGCACTATGTAGGGAATAGGGCCCCATAGGACTCTGGTCTAAAGTAGTGCACTATGTAGGGAATAGGGTTCCATAGGGCTCTGGTCTAAAGTAGTGCACTATGTAGGGAATAGGGTGGTATTTGGGACAACCCTAATCTCTGGTCAAGACCTGGGATTCGCATAGTACCCTGAATAAAAATATTAACAATTTCAAAGAGAAAACCATAGAATTACATAGGCATTTAAAAGTGCAAAATATATACATACACATTTTATATAGAAATTCTAATAGTTCGCCTAATTTCAGTTTGTGACAAAACAAGCAATGCTGAGAATCATTGAACCATTTAAACCACAGAGAATCATTGTACCATCTAAACCACAGAGAATCATTGAACCATTTAAACCACAGAGAATCATTGAACCATTTAAACCACAGAGAATCATTGAACCATTTAAACCACAGAGAATCATTGAACCATTTAAACCACAGAGAATCATTGAACCATCTAAACCACAGAGAATCATTGAACCATCTAAACCACTGAGAATCATTGAACCATTTAAACCACAGAGAATCATTGAACCATCTAAACCACTGAGAATCATTGAACCATCTAAACCACTGAGAATCATTGAACCATCTAAACCACTGAGAATCATTGAACCATTTAAACCACAGAGAATCATTGAACCATCTAAACCACTGAGAATCATTTTGAGGCAGTGTTAGATGATAATTTACACTAAATCCTCCCTTGAGGCAGTGTTAGATTATAATTTACACTAAATCCTCCCTTGAGGCAGTGTTAGATTATAATTTACACTAAATCCTCCCTTGAGGCAGTGTTACAGATTATAATTTACACTAAATCCTCCCTTGAGGCAGTGTTAGATGATAATTTACACTAAATCCTCCCTTGAGGCAGTGTTAGATTATAATTTACACTAAATCCTCCCTTGAGGCAGTGTTAGATTATAATTTACACTAAATCCTCCCTTGAGGCAGTGTTAGATGATAATTTACACTAAATCCTCCCTTGAGGCAGTGTTAGATTATAATTTACACTAAATCCTCCCTTGAGGCAGTGTTAGATGATAATTTACACTAAATCCTCCCTTGAGGCAGTGTTAGATTATAATTTACACTAAATCCTCCCTTGAGGCAGTGTTACAGATTATAATTTACACTGAACAAAAATATAAAACGCAACAAGCAACAATTTCAAGGATTTTACTGAGTTACATTTCATTTAATGAAAATCAGTCAATTTAAATAAATTAAGCCCTAATATATGGATGTCACATGACTAGAATACAGATATGCAAATGTTGTTCAAAAGATACCTGAAGAAAAGATACCTGAAGAAAAGATACCTGAAGAAAAGAGGTAGGGACGTGGGTAGGGAAAACCAGTCAGTATCTGGTGTGGATCAGAACCAGTCAGTATCTGGTGTGGATCAGAACCAGTCAGTATCTGGTGTGGATCAGAACCAGTCAGTATCTGGTGTGGATCAGAACCAGTCAGTATCTGGTGTGGATCAAAACCAGTCAGTATCTGGTGTGGATCAGAACCAGTCAGTATCTGGTGTGGATCAGAACCAGTCCGTATCTGGTGTGGATCAAAACCAGTCAGTATCTGGTGTGGATCAAAACCAGTCAGTATCTGGTGTGGATCAAAACCAGTCAGTATCTGGTGTGGATCAGAACCAGTCAGTATCTGGTGTGGATCAGAACCAGTCAGTATCTGGTGTGGATCAGAACCAGTCAGTATCTGGTGTGGATCAGAACCAGTCAGTATCTGGTGTGGATCAAAACCAGTCAGTATCTGGTGTGGATCAGAACCAGTCAGTATCTGGTGTGGATCAGAACCAGTCAGTATCTGGTGTGGATCAAAACCAGTCAGTATCTGGTGTGGATCAAAACCAGTCAGTATCTGGTGTGGATCAAAACCAGTCAGTATCTGGTGTGGATCAGAACCAGTCAGTATCTGGTGTGGATCAGAACCAGTCAGTATCTGGTGTGGATCAAAACCAGTCAGTATCTGGTGTGGATCAGAACCAGTCAGTATCTGGTGTGGATCAGAACCAGTCAGTATCTGGTGTGGATCAGAACCAGTCAGTATCTGGTGTGGATCAGAACCAGTCAGTATCTGGTGTGGATCAGAACCAGTCAGTATCTGGTGTGGATCAGAACCAGTCAGTATCTGGTGTGGATCAGAACCAGTCAGTATCTGGTGTGACCACCATTTGCCTCGTGCAGCGCGACACATCTCCTTCACACATACAGTGCAGGAAGTATTTACACCCCTTGATGTCGTCCACATTTACTTACAAATATGTTTTCCCCCTCATCAATCTACACACAGTACCCCATGACAAAGAAAAAAACAGTTTTGTTCATTTTTACAAAGTTGTTAAGATAAAACTCAACTATCACATAAGTATTCAGACCCTTTACCCAGTACTTTGTTGAAGCACTTTTGGCAGGGATTACAGCCTCATGTCTTCTTGGGTATGACGTTACAAGCTTGGAACACGTGTATTTGAGGAGTTTCTCCCATTCTTCTCTGCAGATCCTTTGTCAGGTTGGATGGGGAGTCGCTGAACAGCTATTTTAAGGTCTCTCCAGGGATGTTCGATCAGGCTCAAGTGCTGGGTCTGGCTGGGCCACTCAAGGACATTCAAAGACTTGTCACGAAGCCACTCCTGTGTCATCTTGGCTGTATGTTTAGGGTTGTTGTCCTGTTGAAAGGTGAACCTTCGCCCCAGTCTGAGGTCCTGAGCAGGTTTTCAGCACTAATCTCTCTGTACTTTACTCCGTTCATCTTTCCCTCAATCCTGACTAGTCTCCCAGTCCCTGAAAAACATCCCCACAGCATCCACCACCAGACGTGACACTTGGCATTTAGGCCAAAGAGTTCGATCTCAGTATTATCAGACCAGAGAATCTTGTCCTTTAGGTGCCTTCTGGCAAACTCCAAGCAGGCTGTCATGTTCCTTTTACTGAGGAGTGGCTTCCATCTGGCCACTCTACCACAAAGGCCTGATTGGTGGAGTGCTGCAGAGATGGGAGAACCTTCCAGAAGGCTGTCATGTGCTTTTTACTGAGGAGTGGCTTCTGGAATGTTCTCTTTTCTCCACAGAGGGACCCCTGGAGCTTTATCAGAGTGAACATTGGGTTATTGGTCACCTCCCTGACCAAGGCCCTTCTTCACCCGATTGTTCAGGTTGGCCGGACAGCCAGCTCTAGGAAGAGTCTTGGTGGATCCAAACTTCTTCCATTTAAGGATGATGGAGGCCACTGTGCTCTTGGGGACCTTCAATGCTGCAGACATTTGTTGGTACCTTTTCCCAGATCTGTGCCTCGACACAATCCTGTCTGGGAGCTCTACGGACAATTCCTTCGACCTCATGGCTTGGTTTTTGCTCTGACAGTCACTGTCAACTGTGGGACCTTATATAGACAGGTGTGTGCCTTTCCAAATCATGTCCAATCAATTGAATTTACCACAGGTGGACTCCAATCAAGTTGTAGTAACATCTCAGGAATGATCAACGGAAACAGGATGCACCTGAGCTCAATTTCGAGTCTCATAGCAAAGGGTTTGAATACTTATGTAAATAAGGTATTTAAGTTTATTTTATTTTTTTGTAAACATTTCTAAAAACGTGTTTTCACTTTTGTCATTAATTTAAAAATAAGGCTGTAAAAAATGTGAAAAAGTCAAGGGGTCTGAATACTTTTCGAAGCTCCGTAGTTGATCAGGTTTGGCTTATAATTATGGCCTGTGGAATGTTGTCCTGTTGATTGTGGAATGTTGTCCCACTCCTCTTCATTGGCTGTGTGAAGTTGCTGGATATTGACGGGAACTGGAACACGCTGTCGTCCACGTCGAGCCAGAGCATCCCAAACATGCTCAATGGGTGACATGTCTGAGTATGCAGGCCATGGAAGAACTGGGACATGTTCAGCTTCCAGGAATTGTGTCCAGATCCTTGTGACATGGGGCCGTGTATTATCATGCTGAAACATGAGGTGATGGCGGTGGATGAATGGCACAGCGATGGGCCTCAGGATCTCTGTGCATTCAAATTGTCATCAATAAAATGCAATACCATAACCCCACCATGGGGCACTCTGTTCACCACGTTGACGTCAGCAAACTGCTAATCCACAAGACGCCTTCTGCCCGGTACAGTTGAAACCAGGATTCATCTGTGAAAAGCACCCTTCTGCAGCGTGCCAGCGTCCATCGAAGGTACAGTTGAAACCAGGATTCCTCCGTGAAAAGCACCCTTCTGCAGCGTGCCAGCATCCATCGAAGGTACAGTTGAAACCAGGATTCATCTGTGAAAAGCACCCTTCTGCAGCGTGCCAGCGTCCATCGAAGGTACAGTTGAAACCAGGATTCCTCCGTGAAAAGCACCCTTCTGCACCGTGCCAGCGTCCATCGAAGGTACAGTTGAAACCAGGATTCATCTGTGAAAAGCACCCTTCTGCAGCGTGCCAGCGTCCATCGAAGGTACAGTTGAAACCAGGATTCATCTGTGAAAAGCACCCTTCTGCAGCGTGCCAGCGTCCATCGAAGGTACAGTTGAAACCAGGATTCATCTGTGAAAAGCACCCTTCTGCAGCGTGCCAGCGTCCATCGAAGGCAGCTTCGACACAGAACTGCAGTCAGGTCAAGACCTTGGTGAGGACAACACAGATGCAGATGAGTTTCCCCGAGAAGTTTTATGCAGAAATTATTTAGGTTGTGCAAACCAACAGTTTCATCAGCTGTCCTGGTGGCTGGTCTCAGACCATCCCAGTTTCATCAGCTGTCTGGGTGGCTGGTCTCAGAGGATCCCACAGTTTCATCAGCTGTCTGGGTGGCTGGTGTCAGAGGATCCCACAGTTTCATCAGCTGTCTGGGTGGCTGGTGTCAGACCATCCCACAGTTTCATCAGCTGTCTGGGTGGCTGGTCTCAGAGGATCCCACAGTTTCATCAGCTGTCTGGGTGGCTGGTCTCAGACCATCCCACAGTTTCATCAGCTGTCTGGGAGGCTGGTCTCAGACGATCCCACAGTTTCATCAGCTCTCTGGGAGGCTGGTCTCAGACCATCCCACAGTTTCATCAGCTGTCTGGGAGGCTGGTCTCAGACCATCCCACAGTTTCATCAGCTGTCTGGGAGGCTGGTCTCAAACCATCCCACAGTTTCATCAGCTGTCCTGGTGGCTGGTCTCAGACCATCCCAGTTTCATCAGCTGTCCTGGTGGCTGGTCTCAGACCATCCCACAGTTTCATCAGCTGTCCTGGTGGCTGGTCTCAGACCATCCCACAGTTTCATCAGCTGTCCTGGTGGCTGTTCTCAGACCATCCCAGTTTCATCAGCTGTCCTGGTGGCTGGTCTCAGACCATCCCACAGTTTCATCAGCTGTCCTGGTGGCTGGTCTCAGACCATCCCACAGTTTCATCAGCTGTCCTGGTGGCTGGTCTCAGACCATCCCACAGTTTCATCAGCTGTCTGGGTGGCTGGTCTCAGACCATCCCACAGTTTCATCAGCTGTCTGGGTGGCTGTTCTCAGATGCTCCCGCAGGTGAAGAAGCAGGAAGTGGAGGTCCTGGACTGGTTACATGTAGTCTGTGGATGTGAGGCCGGTTTAAAACGACGATGGAGGCGGCTTATGGTAGATAAACTAACATTCAATTGTCTGGCAATAGGGCCTCATTGTGCCCTCTGGTGGACATTCCTGCAGTCAGCATGCCAACTGAACACTTCCTTAAAACTGGAGACATCTATGGTGTTGTGTGACAAAACTGCACATTTTAGAATGGCCTTTTATGGTCCCCAGCACAAGGTGCACCTGTGTAATGATCATGCTGTTTAATCAGCTTCTTGATAATCCATCCTCCTTACAGGTGTGGCATATCTTGGCAGAGAAATGCTCACTAACAGGGATGTAAACAAATTTGTGCACAGAATTGAGAAAAATCATCTTTTTTGTCTGTAACATTTCTGGGATCTTTTATTTCAGCTCATGTAACACGAGACCAACACTTGTTATGTTGCGTTTATATTTTTTGTTCAGTGTAACTTTGTTTGCCTAGACAATAATTAACAGATTGGTGTAATCTGGTGTGCAATGCTAGGGCAAACACTCAAATGTGCACCCCTGTGAGTCCCCAGAACTAGGACGAGACAAATATAAGGCTGTGTTTGACAGGGAGATGTAGACTGGTATCAAGGGATCTCTAACTACGGCCACTTGCTCCTGACCAAGGAGGATGTTTTTTTCCCCCCTTACTTTTCTAAAACAAAACGGATGTTTGTCCGACCTTCTGATTGCAGATCTTATCAGAGATACCAGAGTGTAAAAACTGATCTGAGACGGTGGTGAAAGGGCTAATTGGTGGGATAATTGGTGGGCTAATTGGTGGGCTGTAACTGGTGGGCTGGAACTGGTGGGCTGGAACTGGTGGGCTAATTGGTGGGCTGTAACTGGTGGGCTGTAACTGGTGGGCTGTAATTGGGTGGTTGTAACTGGTGGGCTAATTGGTGGGCTGTAATTGGGTGGTTGTAACTGGTGGGCTGTAACTGGTGGGCTGGAACTGGTGGGCTGGAACTGGTGGGCTGGAACTGGTGGGCTGGAACTGGTGGGCTGGAACTGGTGGGCTGTAATTGGGTGGTTGTAACTGGTGGGCTAATTGGTGGGCTGTAACTGGGTGGTTGTAACTGGTGGGCTGTAACTGGTGGGCTGGAACTGGTGGGCTGGAACTGGTGGGCTGGAACTGGTGGGCTGGAACTGGTGGGCTGGAACTGGTGGGCTGTAATTGGGTGGTTGTAACTGGTGGGCTAATTGGTGGTCTGTAACTGGTGGGCTGTAATTGGGTGGTTGTAACTGGTGGGCTAATTGGTGGGCTGTAATTGGGTGGTTGTAACTGGTGGGCTGTAACTGGTGGGCTGTAACTGAACTAAACGACTACCGCCCCGTAGCACTCACTTCCGTCATCATGAAGTGCTTTGAGAGACTAGTCAAGGACCATATCACCTCCACCCTACCTGACACCCTAGACCCACTCCAATTTGCTTACCGCCCCAATAGATCCACAGACGATGCAATCGCCATCACACTGCCCGACCCCATCTGGACAAGAGGAATACCTATGTAAGAATGCTGTTCATTGACTACAGCTCAGCATTCAACACCATAGTACCCCCCCAAGCTCATCATTAAGCTCGAGGCCCTGGTTCTGAACCCCACCCTGAGCAACTGGGTCCTGGACTTCCTGATGGGCCGCCCCCAGGTGGTGAAGGTAGGAAACAACATCTCCACCCCGCTGATCCTCAACACTGGGGCCCCACAAGGGTGCGTTCTCAGCCCTCTCCTGTACTCCCTGTTCACCCACGATTGCGTGGCCAAGCACGCCTCCAACTCAAATCATCAAGTTCGCAGACGACACTACAGTGAGATGCTTGATTACCAACAACGACGAGACGGCCTACAGGGAGGAGGTGAGGGCCCTCGGAGTGTGGTGTCAGGAAAATAACCTCACACTCAACGTCAACAAAACAAAGGAGATGATTGTTCTGCCTTATTATTATTCGACCATGCTGGTCATTTATGAACATTTGAACATCTTGGTCATGTTCTGTTATAATCTCTACCCGGCACAGCCAGAAGAGGACTGGCCACCCCACATAGCCTGGTTCCTCTCTAGGTTTCTTCCTAGGTTTTGGCCTTTCTAGGGAGTTTTTCCTAGCCACCGTGCTTTTACACCTGCATTGTTTGCTGTTTGGGGTTTTAGGCTGGGTTTCTGTACAGCACTTTGAGATATCAGCTGATGTACGAAGGGCTATATAAATAAATTTGATTTGATTTGATGATTGTGGACTTCAGGAAACAGGACAGTAGTGGAGAAGGTGGAAAGTTAAGTTCCTCGGCGTACACATCAACGACAAACTGAATTAGTCCACCCACACAGACAGTGTGATGAAGAAGGCGCAAACCATGTGTATGTGACCATTACCATCTGCTAACCATGTGTATGTGACCAATAACATCTGCTAACCATGTGACCAATAACATCTGCCAACCATGTGTATGTGACCAATAACATCTGCTACCCATGTGTATGTGACCAATAACATCTGCTAACCATGTGTATGTGACCATTAACATCTGCTAACCATGTGTATGTAACCAATAACATCTGCTAACCATGTGACCATTAACATCTGCTAACCATGTGACCATTAACATCTGCTAACCATGTGTATGTGACCAATAACATCTACTAACCATGTGTATGTGACCAATAACATCTGCCAACCATGTGTATGTGACCAATAACATCTGCTAACCATGTGTATGTGACCATTAACATCTGCTAACCATGTGTATGTGACCAATAACATCTGCCAACCATGTGACCAATAACATCTGCCAACCATGTGACCAATAACATCTGCCAACCATGTGACCAATAACATCTGCTAACCATGTGACCAATAACATCTGCTAACCATGTGTATGTGACCAATAACATCTGCCAATCATGTGACCAATAACATCTACTAACCATGTGACCAATAACATCTGCTAACCATGTGACCAATAACATCTGCTAACCATGTGACCAATAACATCTGCTAACCAAGTGACCAATAACATCTGCTAACCATGTGACCAATAACATCTGCTAACCATGTGACAAATAACATCTGCTAACCATGTGACCAATAACATCTGCTAACCATGTGACCAATAACATCTGCTAACCATGTGTATGTGACCAATAACATCTGCTAGCCATCTGCCAACCATGTGTATGTGTCCAATAACATCTGTATGTAACCATGTGTATGTGACCAATAACATCTGCTAGCCATGTGTATGTGACCAATAACATCTGCTAACCATGTGTATGTGACCAATAACATCTGCTGACCCATGTGTATGTGACCAATAACATCTGCTAACCATGTGTATGTGACCAATAACATCTAACCATGTGTAGCCATGACCAATAACATCTGCTAACCATGTGTATGTGACCAATAACATATGTGACCAATAACATCTGCTAACCATGTGTATGTAACCAATAACATCTGCTAACCATGTGACCAATAACATCTGCTAACCATGTGACCAATAACATATGCTATGTGACCATCTGCTAACCATGTGTATGTGACCAAAAACATCTGCTAACCATGTGTATGTGACCAATAACATCTGCTAACCAATAACCAATAACCTGCTAACCATGTATGTGACCAATAACACCTGCTAACCATGTGACCAATAACACCGTGCTAACCATGTGTATGTGACCAATAACATCTGCTAACCATGTGACCAATAACATGTATAACCATGTGTATGTGACCAATAACATCTGCTAACCATGTGTATGTGACCAATAACATCTGCCAACCATGTGTATGTGACCATTAACATCTGCTAACCATGTGTATGTGACCAATAACATCTGCTAACCATGTGACCAATAACATCTGCTAACCATGTGACCAATAACATCTACTAACCATGTGTATGTGACCAATAACATCTGCTAACCATGTGACCAATAACATCTACTAACCATGTATGTGACCAATAACATCTGCTAACCATGTGTATGACCAATAACATCTGCTAACCATTAACATCTGCTAACCATGTGTATGTGACCAATAACATCTGCCAACCATGTGTATGTGACCAATAACATCTGCTAACCATGTGACCAATAACATCTGCTAACCATGTGACCAATAACATCTATGTGACCAATAACATCTGCTAACCATGTGTATGTGACCAATAACATCTACTAACCATGTGTATGTGACCAATAACATCTGCTAACCATGTGACCAATAACATCTACTAACCATGTGTATGTGACCAATAACATCTGCTAACCATGTGTATGGACCAATAACATCTGCTAACCATGTGACCAATAACACCTGCTCATGTGACCAATAACATCTGCTAACCATGTGACCAATAACATCTGCTAACCATGTGTGACCAATAACATCTGCTAACCATGTGTATGTGACCAATAACATCTGACCAATAACATCTAACCATGTGTATGTGACCAATAAATAACATCTGACCAACCATGTGACCAATCTGCTATGTGACCAATAACATCTGCTAACCATGTGACCAATAACATCTGCTAACCATGTGTATGTGACCAATAACATCTGACCAATAACATCTGCTAACCATGTGACCAATAACATCTGCTATGTGACCAATAACATCTAACCATGTGACCAATAAACCATGTGACCAATAACATAACATCTGCTAACCATGTGACCAATAACATCTGCTAACCATGTGACCAATAACATCTAACATCTGCTAACCATGTGTATGTGACCAATAACATCTGACCAATAACAACCATGTGTATGTGACCAATAACATCTGCTAACCATGACCAATAACATCTGTATGTGACCAATAACATCAATAACATCTAACCATGTGTATGTGACCAATAACATCTGCTAACCATGTATGTGACCAATAACATCTGCTAACCATGTGACCAATAACATCTGCTAACCATGTGACCAATAACATCTGCTAACCATGTGTACCAATAACATCTGTAACCATGTGACCAATAACCAATAACATCTGCTAACCATGTGACCAATAACATCTACTAACCATGTGACCAATAACATCTGCTAACCATGTGACCAATAACATCTGCTAACCATGTGACCAATAACATCTGCTAACCATGTGACCAATAACATCTGCTAACCATGTGACCAATAACATCTGCTAACCATGTGACCAATAACATCTGCTAACCATGTGTATGTGACCAATAACATCTGCTAACCATGTGTATGTGACCAATAACATCATCTGACCAATAACATCCAACCATGTGTATGACCAATAACATCTGACCATGTGTATGACCAATAACATCTACTAACCATGTGACCAATAACATGTGTATGTGACCAATAACATCTGCCAACCATGTGTATGTGACCAATAACATCTGCTAACCATGTGTATGTGACCAATAACATCTGCTAACCTATGTGACCAATAACATCTGTGTATGTGACCAATAACATCTGCTAACCATGTGTATGTGACCAATAACATCTGCTAACCATGACCAATAACATCTGTATATGACCAATAACATCTGCCAACCATGTGACCAATAACATCTACTAACCATGTGACCAATAACATCTGCTAACCATGTGACCAATAACATCTACTAACCATGTGACCAATAAACATCTGCTAACCATGTGACCAATAACATCTGCTAACCATGTGACCAATAACATCTGCTAACCATGTGTGACCAATAACATCTGCTAACCATGTGACCAATAACATCTGCTAACCATGTGACCAATAACATAACCATGTGCTATGCTAACCATGTGACCAATAACATCTGCTAACCATGTGACCAATAACATGCTAACCATGTGTATGTGACCAATAACATCTGCTAACCATGTGTATGTGACCAATAACATCTGCTAACCATGTGTATGTGACCAATAACATAACCATGTGACCATCTGCTAACCATGTGACCAATAACATCTGTAACCATGTGACCAATAACATCTGCTAACCATGTGTATGTGTATGTGACCAATAACATCTGCCAACCATGTGTATGTGACCAATAACATCTGCCAACCATGTGTATGTGACCAATAACATCTGCCAACCATGTGTGTAACCATGTATGTGACCAATAACATCTGACCAATAACATCTACTAACCATGTGTATGTGACCAATAACATCTGCTAACCATGTGTATGTGACCAATAACATCTGCCAACCATGTGCAATAAAATACTAACCATGTTAAATCTGTAAATGTGTATGTGACCAATAACACCTGCTAACCATGTGTATATGCTAACCAATAACATCTGACCAATAACAACCATGTGACCAATAACATCTGCTAACCATGTGTGTGACCAATAACACCATGTGACCAATAACATCTGCTAACCATGTGACCAATAACATCTGCTAACCATGTGTATGTGACCAATAACATCTGCTAACCATGTGTGACCAATAACATGTGACCAATAACATCTACTAACCATGTGACCAATAACATCTGCTAACCATGTGACCAATAACATCTGCTAACCATGTGACCAATAACATCTGCTAACCATGTATGTGACCAATCTGCTAACCATGTGACCAATAACATCTGCTAACCATGTGACCAATAACATCTGCTAACCATGTGACCAATAACATCTGCTAACCATGTGATGTGACCAATAACATCTGCTAACCATGTGACCAATAACATCTGCTAACCATGTGACCAATAACATCTACTAACCATGTGACCAATAACATCTGACCTAACACCATGTGTATGTGACCAATAACATCAATAACATCTACCCATGTGTATGTAACCAATAACATCTGCTAACCATGTGACCAATAACATCTGCTAACCATGTGACCAATAACATCTACTAACCATGTGTATGTGCTAACCATGTGTATGTGACCAATAACAACACCATGTGTATGTGACCAATAACATCTAACCATGTGTATGTGACCAATAACACCTGCTAACAATAACATCTGCTAACCATGTGACCAATAACATCTGTGTGACCAATAACACCTGCTAACCATGTGACCAATAACATCTGCTAACCATGTGTATGTGACCAATAACATCTGCTAACCATGTGTATGTGACCAATAACATCTGCCAACCATGTGTATGTGACCAATAACATCTGCTAACCATGTGACCAATAAACATCTGCTAACCATGTGACCAATAACATCTGCTAACCATGTGACCAATAACATCTGCTAACCATGTGACCAATAACATCTGCTAACCATGTGTATGTGACCAATAACATCTGCCAACCATGTGTATGTGACCAATAACATCTGCCAACCATGTGTATGTGACCAATAACATCTGCTAACCATGTGTATGTGACCAATAACATCTGACCAATAACATCCAACCATGTGTATGTGACCAATAACATCTACTAACCATGTGACCAATAACATCTACTAACCATGTGTATGTGACCAATAACATCTGCTAACCATGTGACCAATAACATCATGTGTATGTGACCAATAACATCTAACCATGTGACCAATAACATCTGCTAACCATGTGACCAATAACATCTAACATCTAACCATGTGACCAATAACACATCTGACCAATAACATCTGCTAACCATGTGACCAATAACATCTGCTAACCATGTGACCAATAACATCTGACCAAAAACTAACCATGTGACCAATAACATCTGCTAACCAACCATGTGTGACCAATAACTAACCATGTGACCAATAACATCTGCTAGCTAACCATGTGTATGTGACCAATAACATCTACTAACCAATGTGACCAATAACATCTGCTAACCATGTGTATGTGACCAATAACATCTGCTAACCATGTGTATGTGACCAATAACACCTGCTAACCATGTGTGACCAATAACACTAACCTGCTAACCATGTGACCAATAAATAACATCTGACCAATAACTAACCATGTGTATGTGACCAATAACATCTGCCAACCATGTGTATGTGACCAATAACATCTGCCAACCATGTGTATGTGACCAATAACATCTGCCAACCATGTGTGTATGTGTATGACCATTAAATAACATGTATGTGACCAATAACATCTGCAACCATGTGTATGTGACCAATAACATCTGCTAACCATGTGTATGTGACCAATAACATCTGCTAACCATGTGTATGTGACCAATAACATCTACTAACCATGTGTATATGACCAATAACATCTGCCAACCATGTGACCAATAACATGACCTACTAACCATGTGACCAATAACATCTAACATCTAACCATGTGACCAATAACATCTGCTAACCATGTGACCAATAACATCTGTGTATGTGACCAATAACATCTGCCAACCATGTGACCAATAACATATACTAACCATGTGACCAATAAACATATGACCAATAACATCTGCTAACCATGTGACCAATAACATCTGCTAACCATGTGACCAATAACATCTGCTAACCATGTGACCAATAACATCATGTGTATGTGACCTAACATCCCATGTGTATGTGACCAATAACATCTGCTAACCATGTGACCATAACATCTGTATGTGACCAATAACATCTGCTAACCATGTGTATGTGACCAATAACAATAACATCATAACCTACCCATGGGTATGTGACCAATAACATCTGCAATAACATCTGCCAACCATGTGTATGTGACCAATAACATCTGCTAACCTACCCATGTGTATGTAACCAATAACATCTGCTAACCATGTGACCAATAACATCTGCTAACCATGACCAATAACATCTGTAACCATGTGACCAATAACATCTGCTAACCATGTGTATGTGACCAATAACATCTGCTAACCATGTGTATATGACCAATAACATCTGCCAACCATGTGACCAATAACATCTACTAAACCATGTGACCAATAACATCTGCTAACCATGTGACCAATAACATCTGCTAACCATGTATGTGACCAATAACATCTGCTAACCATGTACCAATGTGTATGTGACCAATAACATAACATCAATAACACCAACCATGTGACCAATAACAACTAACCATGTGACCAATAACATCTGCTAACCATGTGACCAATAACATCTGCTAACCATGTGACCAATAACATCTGCTAACCATGTGACCAATAACATCTGCTAACCATGTGACCAATAACATCTGCTAACCATGTGACCAATAACATCTGCTAACCATGTGACCAATAACATCTACTAACCATGTGACCAATAACATCTGTATGTGACCAATGTGTGACCAATAACATCTGCCAACCATGTGTATGTGACCATTAACATCTGCTAATCATGTGTATGTGACCATTAACATCTGCTAACCATGTGTATGTGACCAATAACATCTACTAACCATGTGTATGTGACCAATAACATCTGCCAACCATGTGACCAATAACATCTGCTAACCATCTGCTAACCATGTGTATGTGACCAATAACATCTGCTAACATGTGTATGTGACCAATAACATCTGCTAACCATGTGTGTAACCATGTGACCAATAACATCTGCCAACCATGTGTATGTGACCAATAACATCTGCTAACCATGTGTATGTGACCAATAACATCTGCCAACCATGTGTATGTGACCAATAACATCTGCCAACCATGTGACCAATAACATCTACTAACCATGTGACCAATAACATCTGCTAACCATGTGTATGTGACCAATAACATCTGCTAACCATGTGACCAATAACATCTACTAACCATGTGACCAATAAATCTAACCATCTACTAACCATGTGTATGTGACCAATAACATCTGCCAACCATGTGTATGTGACCATTAACATCTGCTAACCATGTGTATGACCAATAACATCTGACCATTAACATCTGCTAACCATGTGTATGTGACCAATAACATCTGACCAATAACTAACCATGTGTATGTGACCAATAACATCTGCCAACCATGTGACCAATAACATCTGCTAACCATGTGACCAATAACATCTGCTAACCATGTGACCAATAACATCTGTATGTGACCAATAACCATGTGTATGTGACCAATAACATCTGCCAACCATGTGTATGTGACCAATAACATCTGCCAACCATGTGTATGTGACCAATAACATCTGCTAACCATGTGTATGTGACCAATATGTGACCAATAACATCTGCCAACCATGTGTGTGTGACCAATAACATCTGCTAACCATGTGTATGTGACCAATAACATCTGCTAACCATGTGACCAATAACATCTACTAACCATGTGACCAATAACATCTACTAACCATGTGTATGTGACCAATAACATCTGCCAACCATGTGCATGTGACCATTAACATCTGCTAACCATGTGTATGTGACCATTAACATCTGCTAACCATGTGTATGTGACCAATAACATCTACTAACCATGTGTATGTGACCAATAACATCTACTAACCATGTGTATGTGACCAATAACATCTGCCAACCATGTGACCAATAACATCTGCTAACCATGTGACCAATAACATCTGCTAACCATGTGACCAATAACATCTGCTAACCATGTGTATGTGACCAATAACATCTGCCAACCATGTGTATGTGACCAATAACATCTGCCAACCATGTGTATGTGACCAATAACATCTGCTAACCATGTGACCAATAACATCTGTATGTGACCAATAACATCTGCCAACCATGTGTGTGACCAATAACATCTGCTAACCATGTGACCAATAACATCTGCTAACCATGTGACCAATAACATCTGCTAACCATGTGACCAATAACATCTGCTAACCATGTGACCAATAACATCTGCTAACCATCTGCCAACCATGTGTATGTGACCAATAACATCTGCTAACCATGTGACCAATAACATCTACTAACCATGTGACCAATAACATCTGCTAACCATGTGACCAATAACATCTACTAACCATGTGACCAATAAATAACATCTACTAACCATGTGTATGTGACCAATAACATCTACTAACCATGTGACCAATAACATCTGCTAACCATGTGTATGTGACCAATAACATCTACTAACCATGTGACCAATAACATCTGCCAACCATGTGACCAATAACATCTGCTAACCATGTGTATGTGACCAATAACATCTGCTAACCATGTGTATGTGACCAATAACATCTGCTAACCATGTGTATGTGACCAATAACATCTGCTAACCATGTGTATGGGACTATTAACATCCACTAACCATGTGTATGGGACCATTAACATCCACTAACCATGTGTATGGGACCATTAACACCAATAACATCTAACCATGTGTATGGGACCAATAACATCATGTGACCAATAACATCTACCATCCACTAACCATGTGACCATTACCATAACCACTAACCATGTGACCAATAACATCTGCTAACCATGTGACCAATAACATCTACTAACTATGTGTAACCATGGACCATTACCATCCAATAATCTACTAACCATGTGTATGGGACCATTAACATCCACTAACCATGTGTATGGGACCATTAACATCACTAACTATGTGTATGTGACCAATAACATCCACTAACCATGTGTATGGGACCATTAACATCCACTAACCATGTGTATGGGACCATTACCATCCACTAACCATGTGTATGGGACCATTAACATCCACTAACCATGTGTATGGGACCATTAACATCCACTAACCATGTGTATGGGACCATTAACATCCACTAACCATGTGTATGGGACCATTAACATCCACTAACCATGTGTATGTGACCATTACCATCCACTAACCATTTGTATGGGACCATTAACATCTACTAACCATGTGTATGGGACCATTACCATCCACTAACCATGTGTATGTGACCATTACCATCCACTAACCATTTGTATGGGACCATTAACATCTACTAACTATGTGTATGCATGTATTAAACTAACATCACCTGCCACCTGAACACGGTGAATCTCCAGCTCCAAGGGAAAGATAAAACTCCAGGCAAAATGCTGCGTGTGGTCCCAGCATTTCAAAATAAAACCACCACACTGTTCATACCTGACAGGTTGTTAATTTACCAACACTCAGAGCAGCCAACCCAGTCATACTGCAACATTTTAGCTATGATGCATGTGTGTTGGAAGAGTTGAAGTTGGGAGTTTGAGTCAAGACTCAAGGCTATCATGGAGTACAAGGAGTTTTTCAACTTCAAAGAGAACTCACCGGATGTTTTGGAACTACTGAACTACTGCCATGCTGTGTTGTCGTGTGTTGCTGCCATGCTGTGTTGTCATGTGTTGCTGCCATGCTGTGTTGTCATGTGTTGCTGCCATGCTGTGTTGTCATGTGTTGCTGCCATGCTGTGTTGTCATGTGTTGCTGCCATGCTGTGTTGTCATGTGTTGCTGCCATGCTGTGTTGTCATGTGTTGCTGCCATGCTGTGTTGTCATGTGTTGCTGCCATGCTGTGTTGTTGTGTGTTGCTGCCATGCTGTGTTGTCATGTGTTGCTGCCATGCTGTGTTGTCATGTGTTGCTGCTATGTTGTGTTGCTGCCATGCTGCTATGTTGTGTTGCTGCCATGCTGTGTTGTTGTGTGTTGCTGCCATGCTGTGTTGTCATGTGTTGCTGCCATGCTGTGTTGTCATGTGTTGCTGCCATGCTGTGTTGCTGCCATGCTGTGTTGTCATGTGTTGCTGCCATGCTGTGTTGTCATGTGTTGCTACCATGTTGTGTTGTCATGTGTTGCTACCATGCTGTGTTGTCATGTGTTGCTGCCATGCTGTGTTGTCATGTGTTGCTGCCATGCTGTGTTGTCATGTGTTGCTGCCATGCTGTGTTGTCATGTGTTGCTGCCATGCTGTGTTGTCATGTGTTGCTACCATGCTGTGTTGCTACCATGCTGTGTTGTCATGTGTTGCTACCATGCTGTGTTGTCATGTGTTGCTACCATGCTGTGTTGCTACCATGCTGTGTTGTCATGTGTTGCTACCATGCTGTGTTGTCATGTGTTGCTGCCATGCTGTGTTGTCATGTGTTGCTGCCATGCTGTGTTGTCGTGTGTTGCTGCCATGCTGTGTTGTCATGTGTTGCTGCTATGTTGTGTTGCTGCCATGCTGCTATGTTGTGTTGCTGCCATGCTGTGTTGTCATGTGTTGCTACCATGTTGTGTTGCTGCCATGCTGTGTTATGTGTTGCTGCCATGCTGTGTTGTCATGTGTTGCTGCCATGCTGTGTTGTCATGTGTTGCTACCATGCTGTGTTGCTACCATGCTGTGTTGCTACCATGCTGTGTTGTCATGTGTTGCTACCATGCTGTGTTGTCATGTGTTGCTACCATGCTGTGTTGCTGCCATGCTGTGTTGTCATGTGTTGCTGCCATGCTGTGTTGCTACCATGCTGTGTTGCTACCATGCTGTGTTGCTGCCATGCTGTGTTGTCATGTGTTGCTACCATGCTGTGTTGTCATGTGTTGCTGCCATGCTGTGTTGTCATGTGTTGCTGCCATGCTGTGTTGTCATGTGTTGCTGCCATGCTGTGTTGTCATGTGTTGCTGCCATGCTGTGTTGTCGTGTGTTGCTGCCATGCTGTGTTGTCGTGTGTTGCTACCATGCTGTGTTGTCGTGTGTTGCTACCATGCTGTGTTGTCATGTGTTGCTACCATGCTGTGTTGTCATGTGTTGCTACCATGCTGTGTTGTCATGTGTTGCTACCATGCTGTGTTGTCATGTGTTGCTGCCATGCTGTGTTGTCATGTGATGCTGCCATGCTGTGTTGCTGCCATGCTGTGTTGCCATGTGTTGCTGCCATGTGTTGTCATGTGTTGCTACCATGCTGTGTTGTCATGTGTTGCTACCATGCTGTGTTGTCATGTGTTGCTACCATGTTGTGTTGCTGCCATGCTGTGTTGTCATGTGTTGCTACCATGCTGTGTTGTCGTGTGTTGCTGCCATGCTGTGTTGTCGTGTGTTGCTGCTATGTTGTGTTGCTGCCATGCTGTGTTGTCATGTGTTGCTACCATGCTGTGTTGTCGTGTGTTGCTGCCATGTTGTGTTGTTATGTGTTGCTGCCATGCTGTGTTGTCATGTGTTGCTACCATGCTGTGTTGTCGTGTGTTGCTACCATGCTGTGTTGTCGTGTGTTGCTGCCATGCTGTGTTGTCATGTGTTGCTACCATGCTGTGTTGTCATGTGTTGCTACCATGCTGTGTTGTCATGTGTTGCTACCATGCTGTGTTGTCAGGTGTTGCTACCATGCTGTGTTGTCATGTGTTGCTACCATGCTGTGTTGTGTGTTCCTACCATGCTGTGTTGTGTGTTCCTACCATGCTGTGTTGTGTGTTCCTACCATGCTGTGTTGTGTGTTGCTACCATGCTGTGTTGTCATGTGTTGCTACCATGCTGTGTTGTCAGGTGTTGCTACCATGCTGTGTTGTGTGTTCCTACCATGCTGTGTTGTGTGTTCCTACCATGCTGTGTTGTCAGGTGTTGCTACCATGCTGTGTTGTGTGTTCCTACCATGCTGTGTTGTCAGGTGTTGCTACCATGCTGTGTTGTCAGGTGTTGCTACCATGCTGTGTTGTCAGGTGTTGCTACCATGCTGTGTTGTCAGGTGTTGCTACCATGCTGTGTTGTCAGGTGTTGCTACCATGCTGTGTTGTCAGGTGTTGCTACCATGCTGTGTTGTGTGTTGCTACCATGCTGTGTTGTCAGGTGTTGCTACCATGCTGTGTTGTGTGTTCCTACCATGCTGTGTTGTCAGGTGTTGCTACCATGCTGTGTTGTGTGTTCCTACCATGCTGTGTTGTCAGGTGTTGCTACCATGCTGTGTTGTTGTGTGTAAGTGAGTAACACTGTCATAGTGCCCTCCACACACCACTCCAACAAAGAAGTAATGTGACCTAACCATGTAGAAACTAAGGAAGGGAAAGACAGATGGAGAACGCACAGGCAGACGGGGGCGTTGTCTATTGTGACACTCTACTGTACATGCCGATTGGTTCACCTTGATTTAACAACAGGTATTCAACTGCCTACGAGCCCTGGACAAAATTCATGATTTCAGACACGGAGTGGACTCATTCAGGAAGAGGCATTGTGAATGTAATAAACTAGTTCAACTATATACAGTGGGGAGAACAAGTAGGAAACACTGCCGATTTTGCAGGTTATCAAATACTTGTTCTCCCCACTGTATATATGACTAGAGGAACTAACTTTGAACATGCCATAGTGAGTAAACCGTTTATTTTCTGGTTACAAAGGTTGTGAAATAAACACGCAACTCCTACTACTGAAGTTTAGAGGTTGCACCTTGCCTACCTCTCCTCTGGCACCCTATTCACAATATAGTGCACTATTTTTGAACAGGGACCAAAGAGGTGTAAACTTCAGTCGAACACGTCAAGAGTAAGTTACTTCCTGCCAAGGACGCGTGTTGCATGATATGAACTTTAAATTGACACGTGTTTCTACTAGCTGAGCAGACACTTGCTTTTTGTATTCGGCACCCCGCAACAATTCACAGTCATGTTGGTATTCTTCAATATATATGTTTTGTGTGTTACAACATCGTGTAAACAAATAGTCACAACAACAAAACGCATGTGAAACAAAAGCAGATAACTACCGCGTTCTTGATTGATAGTACAAGGTGGAGTTGTTCGCAAACTTCACTAATTCACAATGTAAACAATTGGAGTATTTATTTCGTCCTCATCTCACGTAGTTTACTTTACCGAATCACTCCATTCAATTGGCCTGACAGACTAAAACCAAATCCGCGGATTGGAACGGCACCGACAGACAGAGAGCCCCGGTTGAGCCCCAGCCTGCAGAACCCAAAGTTTCACAACACTGATGCGCGAATGTCCAATAAGCCAATGAACTAAGATCCAATACGTTCGTACAGTTAGTTTACAAATATTGTGTCTAACTCCATGGTAGCTAGTGTGCCCTATTCTTACCAAGTCAAACTAGCAAGTTAGCTGGCTAACATGAGCTGCAACGTGTAGCCGCTACCGTTAGCCCACATGCTAACCAAACCCATTAAAAGGCTATACTGTAAAGCGGACATAATGTGCAAGGTTGGTCGCACCCCAATTCATTATGCAACCATAAACCGTTAGAAGACATTAGTTGAGAAAAGCTGTTAAACTTCGAACAGTTTAAGTGACCGAATAAACGAAAAATCCTAGCTAATCATTTTTGCTAGCTAGCTTTGTTTTATTACATGAAATAAAACTAACTAGCGGTTAGCTACATTGCATTGGCGCAACGGATAACTAGCAAATTCACTAGCTATATATATATATATATATTGGGTCGTAAAATAGCGGTAAGCTAGTGAATAGTTTATATGCAGAATTTAAAAAAAGGTATTTGACAAGCTAGCTAACACTAAAAACAAGTTTAGTTGATACACAGCTAGCTAAAACATTGGTGGTTGGCTAGCAGGGAGGCTGCTTTGCTAACAGCGGCTAGTAGCCGATTGTTCGGTGCAGTAACTTTCCTAAAGCAAATCTCCTGCATAACGGCCTCTATTGGTTGACTTAATAAAAAAAAACACGTAGAGTACATAAGTTTATGCTTCACTTCTGATCACACTTGATTGCGACCGATTAATCGTTTATTGAAAAATGGTTTCATGAAGCTAGTTAGAGAATTACTCACCTCACTTCCGCAAATCGTTTGCTGCACACCGTGTGTGTGTGTGCTGCAGAGTTCCACGACTGGCGGCGCTCATCAAAATGCAACACTACATTTGTGCTGTTGCAGGGAGAACAGTAGGTAGGTCTACGGACCAAACAACCGCTAGTGCCAAAAAGTGTGTGTGTGTGCCCCAATGCCATCTCACATCTGAGCCAAACATTGGATCTATCATAGTAAAATGTTGTTGCCACATGCACATTTGATAATCATTTTTTTTTTAAATGACACTTTCTTATAACCTAGAAATAAAGGGTCCCTTATAATGAAATTAGTAGTTCAGAATCTTATTTGATGAGATGCTCTTATTAGTTGCTAAACATGACATGTAATGATAGACAACCAAGTTTTGGTCCACAATTGAATGAAACATTTCCATACAAAATGTACTTTGATCATAACACCCTCCCCCCTCTGGAGACTGAAAAGAGCAATGGTTGCTTCACTGCCTGGTTTTTCAACTGCTTGGCCTCCGACCGCAAGGCACTACAGAGGGTAATGTGTACTGCCCAGTACATCACTGGGGCCAAGCTTCCTGCCATCCAGGACCTCTATACCAGGCGGTGTCAGAGGAAGGCCCTAAAAATTGTGAGACTCCAACCACCCTAGTCTTTAGACTGTTCTCTCTGCTACCGCATGGCAAGAGGTACCGGAGCACCAAGTCGGGGTCCAAAAAGCTTCCCAAAAGCTCTTACAAACAAAACCATGAGACTCCTGAACATCTAGTCAAATGGCTACCCAGACGATTTGCATCGTCCCCCTCCCTCTTTTACACTGCTGCTACTCACAATTTATTTATGCAGTCACTAACTCACTACATGCACATATTACCTCAATGACCTGTACCGTAATACCCTGTATATAGCCTCCACATTGACTCTGTACCGTAATACCCTGTATATAGCCTCCACATTGACTCTGTACCGTAATACCCTGTATATAGCCTCCACATTGACTCTGTACCGGTACCCCCTGTATATAGCCTCCACATTGACTCTGTACTGTAATACCCTGTATATAGCCTCCACATTGACTCTGTACCGTAATACCCTGTATATAGCCTCCACATTGACTCTGTACTGTAATACCCTGTATATAGCCTCCACATTGACTCTGTACTGTAATACCCTGTATATAGCCTCCACATTGACTCTGTACTGTAACACCCTGTATATAGCCTCCACATTGACTCTGTACTGTAATACCCTGTATATAGCCTCCACATTGACTCTGTACTGTAATACCCTGTATATAGCCTCCACATTGACTCTGTACTGTAATACCCTGTATATAGCCTCCACATTGACTCTGTACTGTAATACCCTGTATATAGCCTCCACATTGACTCTGTACTGTAACACCCTGTATATAGCCTCCACATTGACTCTGTACCGTAATACCCTGTATATAACCTCCACATTGACTCTGTACCGTAATACCCTGTATATAGCCTCCACATTGACTCTGTACCGTAATACCCTGTATATAGCCTCCACATTGACTCTGTACCGTAACACCCTGTATATAGCCTCCACATTGACTCTGTACCGTAATACCCTGTATATAGCCTCCACATTGACTCTGTACCGTAACACCCTGTATATAGCCTCCACATTGACTCTGTACCGTAATACCCTGTATATAGCCTCCACATTGACTCTGTACCAGTACCCTGTATATAGCCTCCACATTGACTCTGTACCAGTACCCCCTGTATATAGACTCCACATTGACTCTGTACCAGTACCCCCTGTATATAGCCTCCACATTGACTCTGTACCGTAATACCCTGTATATAGCCTCCACATTGACTCTGTACCGTAATACCCTGTATATAGCCTCTACATTGACTCTGTACTGGTACCCCCTGTATATAGTCTCTACATTGACTCTGTACTGGTACCCCCTGTATATAGCCTCCACATTGACTCTGTACCGTAATACCCTGTATATAGCCTCCACATTGACTCTGTACCGTAATACCCTGTATATAGCCTCCACATTGACTCTGTACCGTAATACCCTGTATATAGCCTCCACATTGACTCTGTACCGTAACACCCTGTATATAGCCTCCACATTGACTCTGTACCGTAATACCCTGTATATAGCCTCCACATTGACTCTGTACCGTAATACCCTGTATATAGCCTCCACATTGACTCTGTACCGTAGCACCCTGTATATAGCCTCCACATTGACTCTGTACCGTAATACCCTGTATATAGCCTCCACATTGACTCTGTACCGTAACACCCTGTATATAGCCTCCACATTGACTCTGTACCGTAATACCCTGTATATAGCCTCCACATTGACTCTGTACCGTAATACCCTGTATATAGCCTCCACATTGACTCTGTACCATAATACCCTGTATATAGCCTCCACATTGACTCTGTACCGTAATACCCTGTATATAGCCTCCACATTGACTCTGTACCGTAATACCCTGTATATAGCCTCCACATTGACTCTGTACCGTAATACCCTGTATATAGCCTCCACATTGACTCTGTACCGTAATACCCTGTATATAGCCTCCACATTGACTCTGTACCGTAATACCCTGTATATAGCCTCCACATTGACTCTGTACCGTAATACCCTGTATATAGCCTCCACACTGACTCTGTACCGTAATACCCTGTATATAGCCTCCACATTGACTCTGTACCGTAATACCCTGTATATAGCCTCCACATAGACTCTGTACCGTAATACCCTGTATATAGCCTCCACATTGACTCTGTACCGTAATACCCTGTATATAGCCTCCACATTGACTCTGTACCGTAATACCCTGTATATAGCCTCCACATTGACTCTGTACCGTAATACCCTGTATATAGCCTCCACATTGACTCTGTACCGTAACACCCTGTATATAGCCTCCACATTGACTCTGTACCGTAATACCCTGTATATAGCCTCCACATTGACTCTGTACCGTAATACCCTGTATATAGCCTCCACATTGACTCTGTACCGTAATACCCTGTATATAACCTCCACATTGACTCTGTACCGTAATACCCTGTATATAGCCTCCACATTGACTCTGTACTGTAATACCCTGTATATAACCTCCACATTGACTCTGTACTGTAATACCCTGTATATAACCTCCACATTGACTCTGTACCGTAATACCCTGTATATAGCCTCCACATTGACTCTGTACCGTAATACCCTGTATATAGCCTCCACATTGACTCTGTACCGTAATACCCTGTATATAGCCTCCACACTGACTCTGTACCGTAATACCCTGTATATAGCCTCCACATTGACTCTGTAATACCCGTCCACAATACCCTGTATATAGCCTCCACATTGACTCTGTACCGTAATACCCTGTATATAGCCTCCACATTGACTCTGTACCGTAATACCCTGTATATAGCCTCCACATTGACTCTGTACCGTAATACCCTGTATATAGCCTCCACATTGACTCTGTACCGTAATACCCTGTATATAGCCTCCACATTGACTCTGTACCGTAATACCCTGTATATAGCCTCGCAATTTTTTTACTACTGCTCTTACATTTTTTTTTTACTTAAGAAAAATAAGTGTTAAGGACTTGTCAGTAACTATTTCACTGTTGTAATCGGCACGTGTGACAAATTAAATTTGATAGGTAAATAAATAAGTGTAGAGAAATCATGTTTGTGACAGAACAATTACTCTATTCAACTGTTCCCTTTCATCATCGGGGTTTATTAGAATCATATCAGCCAATCAGAACAGACGTGTTCATGATATGCATTATGCCCTATAGTTCACATACCTACAGCATTATCTAGATTGCTTCTTCGACCTTCAGGGACCACAAACCATAAGCAACATACCCTTATACACATATTAATGTCTTCCACTGACAAAACTGATTATTCTGTACATTTCAGATAGCCACAGAAGTTTGTGATTCATTGAGTACATATTATGCAACGAGTGAGCAATTTTACATGCAATTTAATATGATAATGTGGCCAGCAAGTTTTTCAATGATTAGCGGTCAGGGTTGGGGTCAATTCCATTTAAATTCCGTTCCACATTTTTTCTCACAGAGAAGCGTTGAGGAAAATCAGAATTGGAATTTGAGTTGACTTCCTAAATGGAAATGGGATTGACCCCCAACCCTGGCTTGATTGAGTGACTGGGGTCCCCCTCTAAAGCATGCATGAACTGAGAGCCTGCCTGACACATATTTTATGCAAAAAGGCTATTAACATCAAATGCCTCCACACTATTTCCCATGGGGCGCTGGCCCAAAGTCGTGCACTATATAGGGAATAGGGTTCCATGGGGCGCTGGCCCAAAGTAGTGCACTATATAGGGAATAGGGTTCCATGGGGCGCTGGCCCAAAGTAGTGCACTATATAGGGAATAGGGTTCCATGGGGCGCTGGCCCAAAGTAGTGCACTATATAGGGAATAGGGTTCCATGGGGCGCTGGCCCAAAGTAGTGCACTATATAGGGAATAGGGTTCCATGGGGCGCTGGCTATATAGGGAATAGGTTCCAAAGTAGTGCACTATATAGGGAATAGGGTTCCATGGGGCGCTGGCCCCAAGTAGTGCACTATATAGGGAATAGGGTTCCATGGGGCGCTGGCCCAAAGTAGTGCACTATATAGGGAATAGGGTTCCATGGGGCGCTGGCCCAAAGTAGTGCACTATGTTGGGAATAGGATACAATAGTAAATCAGCCCCCTGGTCTGGCCAATGGGGGAGGAGATAAATAACAAGGAAGTGCTGGGACTCCGGACTCACGTTAGTTCTTCTAAACCTGACGCACTGGTACATATAAAAACCCATCTACAGAGCAAAACATACCAGTCCTTCTTGAGACGATATCGTTTAGTTCTTTAGTATATCCCTTCTTGATCATCTCTTTTAAGATCCTTCTTCTTAGCTTTAAGGAACATGTAAGAGCTAGCACTTCTCTAACCATTCCCTTCTAGAACAGGTAAGATAACGTTTTAATATCTATAGTAAAGATACGTTGTGATTTTTCATAGCTTTTCCCATTTGCACCAAAAATCTTAAGAGAGTGACATCGGCTCAATTTTTGGTCAAGAGAAAACAAAATAATGAACATGAGCAGAAACAATCCTTTTAGGTGGACACAAAACGGTTAAATGTTTAGTTCTGGAAACGACCGGACGCCGTTTAGTTCTGGAAACGACCGGACGCCGTTTAGTTCTGGAAACGACCGGACGCCGTTTAGTTCTGGAAACGACCGGACGCCGTTTAGTTCTGGAAACGACCGGACGCCGTTTAGTTCTGGAAACGACCGGACGCCGTTTAGTTCTGGAAACGACCGGACAACGTTTAGTTCTGGAAACGACCGGACAACGTTTAGTTCTGGAAACGACCGGACAACGTTTAGTTCTGGAAACGACCGGACAACGTTTAGTTCTGGAAACGACCGGACAACGTTTAGTTCTGGAAACGACCGGACGCCGTTTAGTTCTGGAAACGACCGGACGCCGTTTAGTTCTGGAAACGACCGGACGCCGTTTAGTTCTGGAAACGACCGGACGCCGTTTAGTTCTGGAAACGACCGGACGCCGTTTAGTTCTGGAAACGACCGGACGCCGTTTAGTTCTGGAAACGACCGGACGCCGTTTAGTTCTGGAAACGGCCGGACGCCGTTTAGTTCTGGAAACGACCGGACGCCGTTTAGTTCTGGAAACGACCGGACGCCGTTTAGTCCTGGAAACGACCGGGCGCCGTTTAGTCCTGGAAACGACCGGGCGCCGTTTAGTCCTGGAAACGACCGGGCGCCGTTTAGTCCTGGAAACGACCGGGCGCCGTTTAGTTCTGGAAACGACCGGACGCCGTTTAGTTCTGGAAACGACCGGACGCCGTTTAGTCCTGGAAACGACCGGGCGCCGTTTAGTTCCGGAAACAACCGGACGCCGTTTCCACGCATTATTTTACAGTGCTAATAGAAATGAGATATTTATACATCTATGTACAAACATGACTGTCATATCATTTTCAGACAAGTTTATTCCTTCTGTCCAATCGTCAAGAAGAGACGTCATGTTGTGGAGGTCAAGGTTAAAGGGGTCGTTTGATCGAATGCTTTTGAAAAAAAAAAAAAAAGTGCAAAAAAAAAAAGGCTTTTAGTTGTTGTTGTCCTCGGGGCTGGCGTTGGGGGGGTTGTCCTCGGGGCTGGCGTTGGTTGTCCTCGGGGCTGGCGTTGGGGGTTGTCCTCGGGGCTGGCGTTGGGGGGTTGTCCTCGGGGCTGGCGTTGGGGGGTTGTCCTCGGGGCTGGCGTTGGGAAGGGGGGTTGTCCTCGGGGCTGGCGTTGGGGGGTTGTCCTCGGGCTGGCGTTGGGGGTTGTCCTCGGGGCTGGCGTTGGGGGGGTTGTCCTCGGGCTGGCGTTGGGGGGGTTGTCCTCGGGGCTGGCGTTGGGGGGTTGTCCTCGGGGCTGGCGTTGGGGGGTTGTCCTCGGGGCTGGCGTTGGGGGTTGTCCTCGGGGCTGGCGTTGGGGGGTTGTCCTCGGGCTGGCGTTGGTGGGGGTTGTCCTCGGGGCTGGCGTTGGGAAGGGGGGTTGTCCTCGGGGCTGGCGTTGGGGGGTTGTCCTCGGGGCTGGCGTTGGTGGGGGTTGTCCTCGGGGCTGGCGTTGGGGGTTGTCCTCGGGGCTGGCGTTGGGGGTTGTCCTCGGGGCTGGCGTTGGGGATATTTATGTTGTCTCGGGGCTGGCGTCCTCGGGGCTGGCGTTGGGGGGTTGTCCTCGGGGCTGGCGTTGGGGGGTTGTCCTCGGGGCTGGCGTTGGGGGGTTGTCCTCGGGGCTGGCGTTGGGGGGTTGTCCTCGGGGCTGGCGTTGGGGGTTGTCCTTGGGGGCTGGCGTTGGGGGGTTGTCCCTCGGGGCTGGCGTTGGGGGTTGTCCTCGGGCTGGCGTTGGGGGTTGTCCTCGGGCTGGCGTTGGGGGTTGTCCTCGGGCTGGCGTTGGGGGTTGTCCTCGGGCTGGCGTTGGGGGGTTGTCCTCAGGGGCTGGCGTTGGGGGGTTGTCCTAGGGGCTGGCGTTGGGGGGTTGTCCTCGGGGCTGGCGTTGGGGGGTTGTCCTGTAGGGCTGGCGTTGGGGGTTGTCCTCGGGGCTGGCGTTGGGGGTTGTAACCTCGGGCTGGCGTTGGGGGTTGTCCTGGGGCTGGCGTGGGGGGGTTGTAACCTGGGCTGGCGTTGGGGGTTGTCCTCGGGCTGGCGTTGGGGGTTGTTAACCTTAAGTCCTCGGGGCTGGCCCAGGGGGGTTGTCCTGGGGCTGGCGTTGGGGGTTGTCCTGCCCAGGGCTGGCGTTGTAGGGGTTGTCCTCGGGGCTGGCGTTGGGGGTTGTCCTCGGGCTGGCGTTGGGGGGTTGTCCTCGGGCTGGCGTTGGGGGTTGTCCTCGGGCTGGCGTATAACCTGGGGGTTGTCCTGGGGCTGGCGTTGGGGGCTTGTCCTCGGGGCTGGCGTTGGGGGGCTTGTCCTCGGGGCTGGCGTTGGGGGTTTCCTGTTGGTGTTGTTGACTAGGTAGTGTTAAACTGGAGCGTCGTCTCCACCTCCATCTTCTCCTCGGACTGCAGGATAACCTCCGGTTCAGGGGTGAGAGACGACATGTCGGACCGTGTCACCGGACCTCCCTCCGTGCATGGAGTGGAGAAAGTTCCAGGTCTCCTCAGAGATCTGCCCAGAGTCAGCCCCTAGAGAGGCAGCACAGAAACATGGGTTATACAAACTCAACCTGCCTCGTAATTATAACCTGCCCAGAGTTCAGTTCCTGTAGAGACAGACATGTTTAACCTGAAGTCATTATAACCTGCCCAGAGTCAGTTCCTGTAGAGACAGACATGTTTAACCTGAAGTCATTATAACCTGCCCAGAGTCAGTTCCTGTAGAGACAGACATGTTTAACCTGAAGTCATTATAACCTGCCCAGAGTCAGTTCCTGTAGAGACAGACATGTTTAACCTGAAGTCATTATAACCTGCCCAGAGTCAGTTCCTGTAGAGACAGACATGTTTAACCTTAAGTCATTATAACCTGCCCAGAGTCAGTTCCTGTAGAGACAGACATGTTTAACCTGAAGTCATTATAACCTGCCCAGAGTCAGTTCCTGTAGAGACAGACATGTTTAACCTGAAGTCATTATAACCTGCCCAGAGTCAGTTCCTGTAGAGACAGACATGTTTAACCTGAAGTCATTATAACCTGCCCAGAGTCAGTTCCTGTAGAGACAGACATGTTTAACCTGAAGTCATTATAACCTGCCCAGAGTTCAGTTCCTGTAGAGACAGACACATTTAACCTGAAGTCATTATAACCTGCCCAGAGTTCAGTTCCTGTAGAGACAGACACATTTAACCTGAAGTCATTATAACCTGCCCAGAGTCAGTTCCTGTAGAGACAGACATGTTTAACCTGAAGTCATTATAACCTGCCCAGAGTCAGTTCCTGTAGAGACAGACATGTTTAACCTGAAGTCATTATAACCTGCCCAGAGTCAGTTCCTGTAGAGACAGACATGTTTAACCTGAAGTCATTATAACCTGCCCAGAGTCAGTTCCTGTAGAGACAGACACATTTAACCTGAAGTCATTATCATAACAGTCCTAATAATGTCCCCAGAGTCCAAAAGCAGTTAAGACTCACCCTGAGGACATAATAATAACCATCTAGTCCTGGCAGGACAACCCAGCAAGTTAGGTTGGGCTCAATTCCATTTCTAATTCAGAGAGTTAATTGACAGTGTCAGGCTCTTACCTTGTTTGAGTGTTAGATGGCCGTTCTTGTTGATTGCGATCTTAGAGTTATCGATCGGTCCTGGTGGATCTTCCAGAGAGGAGGGCACAGCAGGTATTACACATACTACATTCCTTAAATACTACATTCCTTAAATACTACATTCCTTAAATACCTTAAATACTACATTCCTTAAATACTACATTCCTTAAATACTACATTCCTTAAATACCTTAAATACTACATTCCTTAAATACTACATTCCTTAAATACTACATTCCTTAAATACTACATTCCTTAAATACCTTAAATACTACATTCCTTAAATACTACATTCCTTAAATACCTTAAATACTACATTCCTTAAATACTACATTCCTTAAATACTACATTCCTTAAATACTACATTCCTTAAATACTACATTCCTTAAATACCTTAAATACTACATTCCTTAAATACTACATTCCTTAAATACTACATTCCTTAAATACTACATTCCTTAAATACCTTAAATACTACATTCCTTAAATACTACATTCCTTAAATACTACATTCCTTAAATACTACATTCCTTAAATACCTTAAATACTACATTCCTTAAATACTACATTCCTTAAATACTACATTCCTTAAATACTACATTCCTTAAATACTACATTCCTTAAATACTACATTTGTGTATTCCATTTAATATAAAGATTAGATTACCATTTGTATTATGAGCTAAACATTAGTCGAAAAGGCATTTGTCATTCTACATGAATTTACTACCATCCACTGGCCACTACAGTGGAGTGGAACAACCACCAGAGGAAGACAGATCACTACAGTGGAACAACAACAACCAGAGGAAGACAGACCACTACAGTGGAACAACAACAACCAGAGGAAGACAGACCACTACAGTGGAACAACCAGAGGAAGACAGATCACTACAGTGGAACAACAACCACCAGAGGAAGACAGACCACTACAGTGGAACAACAACAACCAGAGGAAGACAGACCACTACAGTGGAACAACCACCAGAGGAAGACAGACCACTACAGTGGAACAACCAGAGGAAGACAGATCACTACAGTGGAACAACAACAACCAGAGGAAGACAGATCACTACAGTGGAACAACAACAACCAGAGGAAGACAGATCACTACAGTGGAACAACAACCACCAGAGGAAGACAGACCACTACAGTGGAACAACAACCACCAGAGGAAGACAGATCACTACAGTGGAACAACAACCACCAGAGGAAGACAGATCACTACAGTGGAACAACAACCACCAGAGGAAGACAGACCACTACAGTGGAACAACAACCAGAGGAAGACAGACCACTACAGTGGAACAACAACCAGAGGAAGACAGATCACTACAGTGGAACAACAACCAGAGGAAGACAGACCACTTCAGTGGAACAACAACCACCAGAGGAAGACAGACCACTACAGTGGAACAACAACCAGAGGAAGACAGATCACTACAGTGGAACAACAACAACCAGAGGAAGACAGACCACTTCAGTGGAACAACAACCAGAGGAAGACAGACCACTACAGTGGAACAACAACAACCAGAGGAAGACAGACCACTACAGTGGAACAACAACCACCAGAGGAAGACAGATCACTACAGTGGAACAACAACAACCAGAGGAAGACAGATCACTACAGTGGAACAACAACCACCAGAGGAAGACAGACCACTACAGTGGAACAACAACAACCAGAGGAAGACAGACCACTACAGTGGAACAACAACCAGAGGAAGACAGACCACTACAGTGGAACAACAACCACCAGAGGAAGACAGACCACTACAGTGGAACAACAACCAGAGGAAGACAGACCACTACAGTGGAACAACAACCAGAGGAAGACAGACCACTACAGTGGAACAACAACCAGAGGAAGACAGACCACTACAGTGGAACAACAACAACCAGAGGAAGACAGACCACTACAGTGGAACAACAACCACCAGAGGAAGACAGATCACTACAGTGGAACAACAACAACCAGAGGAAGACAGACCACTACAGTGGAACAACAACCACCAGAGGAAGACAGACCACTACAGTGGAACAACAACCACCAGAGGAAGACAGATCACTACAGTGGAACAACAACCACCAGAGGAAGACAGACCACTACAGTGGAACAACAACCACCAGAGGAAGACAGATCACTACAGTGGAACAACAACCAGAGGAAGACAGACCACTACAGTGGAACAACAACCACCAGAGGAAGACAGACCACTACAGTGGAACAACAACCACCAGAGGAAGACAGACCACTACAGTGGAACAACAACCACCAGAGGAAGACAGATCACTACAGTGGAACAACAACCAGAGGAAGACAGACCACTACAGTGGAACAACAACAACCAGAGGAAGACAGATCACTACAGTGGAACAACAACAACCAGAGGAAGACAGACCACTACAGTGGAACAACAACCACCAGAGGAAGACAGACCACTACAGTGGAACAACAACCACCAGAGGAAGACAGACCACTACAGTGGAACAACAACAACCAGAGGAAGACAGACCACTACAGTGGAACAACAACCACCAGAGGAAGACAGACCACTACAGTGGAACAACAACCACCAGAGGAAGACAGATCACTACAGTGGAACAACAACCAGAGGAAGACAGATCACTACAGTGGAACAACCAGAGGAAGACAGACCACTACAGTGGAACAACCACCAGAGGAAGACAGATCACTACAGTGGAACAACAACAACCAGAGGAAGACAGATCACTACAGTGGAACAACAACCAGAGGAAGACAGACCACTACAGTGGAACAACAACCACCAGAGGAAGACAGATCACTACAGTGGAACAACAACAACCAGAGGAAGACAGACCACTACAGTGGAACAACAACCAGAGGAAGACAGATCACTACAGTGGAACAACAACCACCAGAGGAAGACAGACCACTACAGTGGAACAACAACAACCAGAGGAAGACAGATCACTACAGTGGAACAACAACAACCAGAGGAAGACAGACCACTACAGTGGAACAACAACAACCAGAGGAAGACAGATCACTACAGTGGAACAACAACCAGAGGAAGACAGACCACTACAGTGGAACAACAACAACCAGAGGAAGACAGACCACTACAGTGGAACAACAACCACCAGAGGAAGACAGACCACTACAGTGGAACAACAACAACCAGAGGAAGACAGACCACTACAGTGGAACAACAACCACCAGAGGAAGACAGACCACTACAGTGGAACAACAACCACCAGAGGAAGACAGATCACTACAGTGGAACAACAACCAGAGGAAGACAGATCACTACAGTGGAACAACCAGAGGAAGACAGACCACTACAGTGGAACAACCACCAGAGGAAGACAGATCACTACAGTGGAACAACAACAACCAGAGGAAGACAGATCACTACAGTGGAACAACAACCAGAGGAAGACAGACCACTACAGTGGAACAACAACCACCAGAGGAAGACAGATCACTACAGTGGAACAACAACAACCAGAGGAAGACAGACCACTACAGTGGAACAACAACCAGAGGAAGACAGATCACTACAGTGAAACAACAACCACCAGAGGAAGACAGACCACTACAGTGGAACAACAACAACCAGAGGAAGACAGATCACTACAGTGGAACAACAACAACCAGAGGAAGACAGACCACTACAGTGGAACAACAACAACCAGAGGAAGACAGATCACTACAGTGGAACAACAACCAGAGGAAGACAGACCACTACAGTGGAACAACAACAACCAGAGGAAGACAGACCACTACAGTGGAACAACAACCACCAGAGGAAGACAGACCACTACAGTGGAACAACAACAACCAGAGGAAGACAGACCACTACAGTGGAACAACAACAACCAGAGGAAGACAGACCACTACAGTGGAACAACAACCACCAGAGGAAGACAGACCACTACAGTGGAACAACCACCAGAGGAAGACAGATCACTACAGTGGAACAACAACCAGAGGAAGACAGATCACTACAGTGGAACAACAACCAGAGGAAGACAGACCACTACAGTGGAACAACAACCACCAGAGGAAGACAGACCACTACAGTGGAACAACAACCACCAGAGGAAGACAGACCACTACAGTGGAACAACCACCAGAGGAAGACAGACCACTACAGTGGAACAACAACCAGAGGAAGACAGACCACTACAGTGGAACAACAACAACCAGAGGAAGACAGACCACTACAGTGGAACAACAACCAGAGGAAGACAGACCACTACAGTGGAACAACCAGAGGAAGACAGATCACTACAGTGGAACAACCACCAGAGGAAGACAGACCACTACAGTGGAACAACAACAACCAGAGGAAGACAGATCACTACAGTGGAACAACCACCAGAGGAAGACAGACCACTACAGTGGAACAACAACAACCAGAGGAAGACAGACCACTACAGTGGAACAACAACAACCAGAGGAAGACAGACCACTACAGTGGAACAACCAGAGGAAGACAGACCACTACAGTGGAACAACAACCAGAGGAAGACAGACCACTTCAGTGGAACAACAACAACCAGAGGAAGACAGACCACTACAGTGTAGTGAAGTGAAACATTTACAACTTGTCCTGAGGTCACAGCTAGGGGACAGGGACTCCCAGTGCTTTAGCCCTCCCACTCTCTGAACCAACCACTCACCATTGTCCTTTCCCTTGACAAAGCCCTCCCACTCTCTGAACCAGCCACTCACCATTGTCCTTCCCCTTGACGAAGCCCTCCCACTCTCTGAACCAGCCACTCACCATTGTCCTTTCCCTTGACGAAGCCCTCCCACTCTCTGAACCAGCCACTCACCATTGTCCTTCCCCTTGACGAAGCCCTCCCACTCTCTGAACCAGCCACTCACCATTGTCCTTTCCCTTAACGAAGCCCAGCCACTCACCATTGTCCTTTCCCTTGACGAAGCCCTCCCACTCTCTGAACCAGCCACTCACCATTGTCCTTTCCCTTGACGAAGCTCTCCCACTCTCTGAACCAGCCACTCACCATTGTCCTTTCCCTTAACGAAGCCCTCCCACTCTCTGAGCCAGCCACTCACCATTGTCCTTTCCCTTGACGAAGCTCTCCCACTCTCTGAACCAGCCACTCACCATTGTCCTTTCCCTTGACGAAGCTCTCCCACTCTCTGAACCAGCCACTCACCATTGTCCTTCCCCTTGACAAAGCCCTCCCACTCTCTGAACCAGCCACTCACCATTGTCCTTTCCCTTGACGAAGCTCTCCCACTCTCTGAACCACTGCATGCTGATGCAGTAGATGACCACTGGAGATTCTTCCTCCTGAAACGCCTTGTTCAGCTGGTGGGGGGGGAGAGGGGAGGCGATAGGGAGAGAAGAGGGAATGGGTGGGGAAAAAGGGGGGTGGAGGGAGAGATGTAGAGGAAGAAAGAAGATTGAAAGATCATAATTTCACTTAGTTTACAACATTAATTTATCTACTGCTCTCTTCTCTACTGGTTAGAGGGGAGGGGCGGCAGGTAGCCTAGTGGTTAGAGCGGAGGGGCGGCAGGTAGCCTAGTGGTTAGAGTGTAGGGGCGGCAGGTAGCCTAGTGGTTAGAGGGGAGGGGCGGCAGGTAGCCTAGTGGTTAGAGGGGAGGGGCGGCAGGTAGCCTAGTGGTTAGAGTGTAGGGGCGGCAGGTAGCCTAGTGGTTAGAGGGGAGGGGCGGCAGGTAGCCTAGTGGTTAGAGTGTAGGGGCGGCAGGTAGCCTAGTGGTTAGAGGGGAGGGGCGGCAGGTAGCCTAGTGGTTAGAGGGGAGGGGCGGCAGGTAGCCTAGTGGTTAGAGGGGAGGGGCGGCAGGTAGCCTAGTGGTTAGAGGGAGGGGCGGCAGGTAGCCTAGTGGTTAGAGGGGAGGGGCGGCAGGTAGCCTAGTGGTTAGAGGGGAGGGGCGGCAGGTAGCCTAGTGGTTAGAGGGGAGGGGCGGCAGGTAGCCTAGTGGTTAGAGTGGAGGGGCGGCAGGTAGCCTAGTGGTTAGAGGGGAGGGGCGGCAGGTAGCCTAGTGGTTAGAGGGGAGGGGCGGCAGGTAGCCTAGTGGTTAGAGGGGAGGGGCGGCAGGTAGCCTAGTGGTTAGAGGGAGGGGCGGCAGGTAGCCTAGTGGTTAGAGGGGAGGGGCGGCAGGTAGCCTAGTGGTTAGAGGGGAGGGGCGGCAGGTAGCCTAGTGGTTAGAGGGGAGGGGCGGCAGGTAGCCTAGTGGTTAGAGGGGAGGGGCGGCAGGTAGCCTAGTGGTTAGAGGGGAGGGGCGGCAGGTAGCCTAGTGGTTAGAGCGTTGGGCCAGTAACCGAAACGAGATCGAATCCCCAAGCAGACAAGGTAAAAATCTGTCGTTCTGCCCCTGAACAAGGCAGTTAACCCACGGTTCCTAGGCAGTCATTGAAAATAAGAATTTGTTCTTAACTGACTTACCTAGTTAAATAAAAAAAATAAAAAAAATAATTACAATGAATGGAGACTGTTTATTGCCAAAAATAAGGGGTTAAATATATATATATATATATATGTATATATATATTTTTTAAATTACCATTTTCTTCTCTCTCTCAGACACTTCAGAACAAACTTCCTTTAGATGTTTTATTGTTGGTGGGGACGATCTGTTCATTATTCAATGTGTTTATTTATATGGGCTAATAGCACTAAGGCCAAATAAAAATGTTCATTTTTTTTTATATATATTTTCGATACTTCAAGGGGTCTTCAATTCAAAATCAATTGGCAAAATGATCCTTGACCTTCTTAAAGAAATTCCACGTAGCTTACGACGGGACTGTAGAACGTTCTGAGGACCTAAGGGCCCAAATCTTTTCATTCTCCTGCGGAGGAGAAGTAGTGTTGTCGTGTCTTCATGACTTCGTCTTCATGACTCTGTTGGTGTGTTTGGACCATAAATAGATCATTAGTGATGTGGACACCGAGGAACTTGAAGCTCTCGACCTGCCTTAACAAATCATGTCCAATCAATTGAATAGACCACAGGTGGACTCCAAGTTGTAGAAACATGTCAAGGATGATCAATGGAAACAGGATGCACCCGATGTCAAGGGGTCTGAATCGTTTCCGAATGCACTGTATACAGCTCGTTGAGTACGGTCTTCGTGCTAGCATCGGTTTGTGGTCGTAAACAGAAAGCTACGAAAAATACATGCTACATGACCCAATGTATGTGGACACCTGTTCGTCGAACATCTCATTCCAAAATCATGGGAAATAATAGGCGTTGGTCCTCCTTTGCAGCTATAACAGCCTCCACTCTTCTGGGAAGGCTTTCCACTAGATGTTGGAACATTGCTGCTATAACACCCTCCACTCTTCTGGGAAGGCTTTCCACTAGATGTTGGAACATTGCTGCAGGGACTTGCTTCCATTCAGCCACAAGGGCATTAGTGAGGTTGGGCACTGATGTTAGGCCTGCCTCGCAGTCCGCATTCCAATTCATCCCAAAGGCGTTCAATGGGGTTGAGGTCAGGGCTCTGTGCAGGCCAGTCAAGTTCTTCCACACCGATCTCGACAAACCATTTCTGTATGGACCTCACTTTGTGCACGGGGGCATTGTCATGCCGAAACACGTTAGGCCTTTCCATAACTGTGGCCACAAAGTTGGAATCATAGAACCCTCCCAAGTAAACAACTTGGAAGACGGCGAAGATTCTGCGATGGCGATCTTTAGATTGATCTCCAACCTCGGCCAACAGCTCCGCCCCCCCCGCAGCTCCTCGCCCAAGCCTCTCCAGGTTCTCCTTTACCCAAATCCAGATAGCAGATGTTCTGAAAGAGCTGCAAAACCTAGACCTGTACAAATCAGCTGGGCTTGACAATCTGGACCCTCTATTTCTGAAACTATCTGCCGCCATTGTCGCAACCCCTATTACCAGCCTGTTCAACCTCTCTTTCATATCGTCTGAGATCCCCAAGGATTGGAAAGCTGCCGCAGTCATCCCCCTCTTCAAAGGGGGAGACACCCTGGACCCAAACTGCTATAGACCTATATCCATCCTGCCCTGCCTATCTAAGGTCTTCGAAAGCCAAGTCAACAAACAGGTCACTGACCATCTCGAATCCCACCGTACCTTCTCCGCTGTGCAATCTGGTTTCGAGCCGGTCACGGGTGCACCTCAGCCACGCTCAAGGTACTAAACGATATCATAACCGCCATCGATAAAAGACAGTACTGTGCAGCCGTCTTCATCGACCTCGCCAAGGCTTTCGACTCTGTCAATCACCATATTCTTATCGGCAGACTCAATAGCCTCGGTTTCTCGGATGACTGCCTTGCCTGGTTCACCAATTACTTTGCAGACAGAGTTCAGTGTGTCAAATCGGAGGGCATGCTGTCCGGTCCTCTGGCAGTCTCTATGGGGGTGCCACAGGGTTCAATTCTCGGGCCGACTCTTTTCTCTGTATATATCAATGATGTTGCTCTTGCTGCGGGCGATTCCCTGATCCACCTCTACGCAGACAACACCATTCTATATACTTTCGGCCCGTCATTGGACACTGTGCTATCTAACCTCCAAACGAGCTTCAATGCCATACAGCACTCCTTCCGTGGCCTCCAACTGCTCTTAAACGCGAGTAAAACCAAATGCATGCTTTTCAACCGATCGCTGCCTGCACCCGCATGCCCGACTAGCATCACCACCCTGGATGGTTCCGACCTTGAATATGTGGACATCTATAAGTACCTAGGTGTCTGGCTAGACTGCAAACTCTCCTTCCAGACTCACATCAAACATCTCCAATCGAAAATCAAATCAAGAGTCGGCTTTCTATTCCGCAACAAAGCCTCCTTCACTCACGCCGCCAAGCTTACCCTAGTAAAACTGACTATCCTACCGATCCTCGATTTCGGCGATGTCATCTACAAAATGGCTTCCAACACTCTACTCAGCAAACTGGATGCAGTCTATCATAGTGCCATCCGTTTTGTCACCAAAGCACCTTATACCACCCACCACTGCGACTTGTATGCTCTAGTCGGCTGGCCCTCGCTACATATTCGTCGCCAGACCCACTGGCTCCAGGTCATCTACAAGTCCATGCTAGGTAAAGCTCCGCCTTATCTCAGTTCACTGGTCACGATGGCAACACCCATCCGTAGCACACGCTCCAGCAGGTGTATCTCACTGATCATCCCTAAAGCCAACACCTCATTTGGCCGCCTTTCGTTCCAGTACTCTGCTGCCTGTGACTGGAACGAACTGCAAAAATCGCTGAAGTTGGAGACTTTTATCTCCCTCACCAACTTCAAACATCAGCTATCCGAGCAGCTATCCGATCGCTGCAGCTGTACATAGTCTATTGGTAAATAGCCCACCCATTTTCACCTACCTCATTCCCATACTGTTTTTATACTGTTTTTATTTATTTACTTTTCTGCTCTTTTGCACACCAATATCTCTACCTGTACATGACCATCTGATCATTTATCACCCCAGTGTTAATCTGCAAAATTGTATTATTCGCCTACCTCCTCATGCCTTTTGCACACATTGTATATAGACTGCCCATTTTTTTTTTCTACTGTGTTATTGACTTGTTAATTGTTTACTCCATGTGTAACTCTGTGTTGTCTGTTCACACTGCTATGCTTTATCTTGGCCAGGTCGCAGTTGTAAATGAGAACTTGTTCTCAACTAGCCTACCTGGTTAAATAAAGGTGAAATAAAATAAAAAATAAATAAATAAATAAATTTCAGCATACAGATTTAAAAAACAGATTTGCAGGCAACTGCCCCGTGCCTTTAGCAGGATTAGAAGTTATAAATGTTCAGACAAAAATGTTAGCTTACATGGTTAATTGCGATTTACTTCCTATTTAACGTTAGCCTAGTTTGCTAGCTAGCGTCATTGCACATAGGGGTTTAAATCACTTCTCCAAACAGTCACAAAATGTTTGTTTTGCAATGAAAACCAGCGTTTTCATTTGTTGTCCAATAGAAACGGTAGTTTTCATTGCAAAAACAGAACTCTTTGAAGTAATGATTATACCCGTGTTATGGTGAAAGTAATGGTTGGACTCGTTTGCAATTTGATAAAGTGTGTGGGAGTCTAGAGTCTACAGAAAGTTTACAACTCTACTTTGCTCATGTTTTGGTTTAATGTTGTACTTCATCGGATGTCTTTTCAGGATATTTTTAATTTAATTTAATTTCACCTTTATTTAACCAGGTAGGCTAGTTGAGAACAAGTTATCATTTACAACTGTGACCTGGCCAAGATGAAGCAAAGCAGTTCGACACATAACACAGAGTTACACATGGAATAAACAAACATACAATCAATAATACAGTAGAAATATCTATATACAGCATGTGCAAATGAGGTAAGAAAAGAGAGGGAAGGCAATAAATAGACCATGGTGGCAAAGTAATTACAATATAACAATTAAACACTGGAATGGTAGGATGTTCAGGAAATGAATGTGCAAGTAGAGATACTGGGGTGCAAAGGAGCAAGATAAATAAATAAATACAGTATGGGGATGAGGTAGTTGGATGGGCTATGTACAGGTGCAGTAATCTGTGAGCTGCTCTGACAGCTGGTGCTTAAAGCTAGTGAGGGAGGTAAGAGTCTCCAGCTTCAGAGATTTTTGCAGTTCGTTCCAGTCATTGGCAGCAGAGAACTGGAAGGAGAGGTGGCCAAAGGAAGAATTGGCTTTGGGGGTGACCAGTGAGATATACCTGCTGGAGTGCGTGCTACGGGTGGGTGCTGCTATGGGGACCAGTGAGCTGAGATAAGGCGGGGCTTTACCAAGCAAAGACTTATAGATGACCTGGAGCCAGTGGGTTTGGCGACGAATATGAAGCGAGGGCCAGCCAACGAGAGCGTACAGGTCGCTGTGGTGGGTGGTATATGGGGCTTTGGTGACAAAACAGATGGCACTGTGATATACTACATCCAGTTTGCTCAGTAGAGTGTTGGAGGCTATTTTGTAAATGTCATCGCCGAAGTCAAGGATCGGTAGGATGGTCAGTTTTACGAGGGTATGTTTGGCAGCATGAGTGAAGGAGGCTTTGTTGCGAAATAGGAAGCCAATTCTAGATTTAATTTTGGATTGGAGATACTTAATATGAGTCTGGAAGGAGAGTTTAGTCTAACCAGACACCTAGGTTTTTGTAGTTGTCCACATATTATAAGTCAGAACTGTCCAGAGTAGTGATGCTGGACGGGCAGACAGCGATCGGTTGAAGAGCATGCATTTAGTTTTACTTGCATTTAACCTCTTCCTCCTACCCTCTACTTTTTTGAACATTCTGTTAAAAATCGCGCAACATTTCAGCGCCCTGCTACTCATGCCAGGAATATAGTATATGCATTTGCTTAGTCTGTGTGGATAGAAAACACTCAGACGTTTATAAAACTGGTTAAATCACTGCTGTGGCTTTACCAGAACGGCATTTACATCGAAAAGCACAGGAAAAACTGATCACTGAAAATGGGAAAATATATCCATGCGCTACTTGAACCCATTGATAAAGGTGAACCACAATTAATTGACTGAGGTTGCAGTACCTACAGCTTCCACACGGTGTCTAGAGTCTTGTCATTTCCCTTCGAGTTTTTTCTTGGTCAAACACATGCAGGGCACCGTATCTCCTCAGGTCTAGGACCGGATATTTTCGTTGAGTTTCTAGCCGGACATTTTTCCAGACGGACAGCTAATGATCTTTACATCGCCTCCTGATGAATTTTATCGCTTATTAACGTTTAATAATACCTAAAGTTGCATTACAAACGTATTTCGAAGTGTTTTGTGAAAGTTTATCGTCGACTTTTTGAATTTTAAAAAATGACGTTACGTTTTGAAACAATGTTTTTTTCGTTTATCACACAGTCTACATATAACGATATCTAGGCTTTATATGGACCGATTTAATCGAAATAAAGACCCAATAGTGTTTATGGGACATCTAGGAGTGCCAACAAAGAAGATGGTGAAAGGTAATGAATGTTTTCTATTTTATTGTGCGGTTTGTGTAACGCCGAAATGCTAATTATTTTGTTTACGTCCCCTGCGGGTCTTTTGGGGTGTTACATGCTATCAGATAATAGCTTCTCATGCTTTCGCCGAAAAGCATTTTAAAAATCTGACTTGTTGCCTGGATTCACAACGAGTGTAGCTTTAATTCGATACCCTGCATGTGTATTTTAATGAACGTTTGAGTTTTAACTATTAGCATTTAGCGTAGCGCATTTGCATTTCCAGAGCTCTAGTTGGGACGCAAGCGTCCCGAGTAGAAGCAAGAGGTTAAGAGCAGTTGGAGGCCATGGAAGGAGAGTTGTATGGCATTGAAGCTCGTCTGGAGGTTAGTTAACACAGTGTCCAACGAAGGGCCAGAGGTATACAGAATAGTGTCGTCTGGGTAGAGGTGGATCAGAGACTCACCAGCAGCAAGAGCGACATCATTGATGTATACAGAGAAAAGAGTCGGCCTGAGAATTGAACCCTGTGGCACCCCCATAGAGACTGCCAGAGGTCCGGACAACAGTCCCTTCGATTTGACACACTGAACTCTATCAGAGAAGTAGTTGGTGAACCAGGCAAGGCAGTCATTTGAGAAACCACGGCTGTTGAGTCTGCCGATAAGAATGTGGTGATTGACAGAGCCGAAAGCCTTAGCCAGGTCGATGAATATGGCTGCACAGTATTGTGTCTTATTGATGGCAGTTATATCGTTTAGGATATTGAGCGTGGCTGAGGTGCACCCATGACCAGCTCTGAAACCAGATTGCATAGCGGAGAAGGTACGGTGAGACTCGAAACGGTCAGTAAGGTTTGTTGACTTGGCTTTCGAAGACCTTAGAAAGGCAGGGCAGGATGGATATAGGTCTGTAACAGTTTGGGTCCAGGGTGTCTCCCCCTTTGAAGAGGGGGATGACAGCGGCAGCGTTCCAATCTATGGGAATCTCAGACAATATGAAAGAGAGGTTGAACAGGCTAGTAATAGGGGTTGCAATAATTTCGGCGGATCATTTTAGAAAGAGAGGGTCCAGATTGTCTAGCCCGGCTGATTTGTAGGGGTCCAGATTTTGCAGCTCTTTCAGAACATCAGCCATCTGGATTTGGGTGAAGGAGAAGTGGGGGAGGTTTGGGTGAGTTGCTGTGGGGAGCGCAGGGCTGTTGACCGGGGTAGGGTTAGCCAGGTGGAAAGCATGGCCAGCCGTAGAAAAATGCTTCTTGAAATTCTCAATTATTGAGGATTTATCGGTAGTGACACTGTTTCCTAGCCTCAGAGCAGTGGGCAGCTGGGAGGAGGTGCTCTTGTTCTCCATGGACTTTACAGTGTCCCAGAACTTTTTTGAGTTTGTACTACAGGATGCAAATTTCTGTTTGAAAAAGCTAGCCTTAGCTTTCCTGATTGCCTGTGTATACTGGTTCCTAACTTCCCTGAAAAGTTGCATATCACGGGGGCTATTCGATGCAAATGCAGAACGCCACAGGATGTTTTTGTGCTGGTCAAGGGCATACAGGTATGGAGTTAAACCAAGGACTATATCTATTCCTAGTTCTAAATGTTTTGAATGGGGCATGCTTATTTAAGATGGTGAGGAAGGCACATTTAAAGAATAGCCAGGCATCATCTACTGACGGGATGAGGTCAATGTCGTTCCAGGATACCCCGGCCAGGTCTATTAGAAAGGCCTGTTCGCAGAAGTGTTTTAGGGAGCGTTTGACAGTGATGAGGGGTGGTCGTTTGACCGCAGACCCATTACAGATGCAGGCATCGCTGAGATATTGGTTGAAAACAGCAGAGGTGTATTTGGAGGGCGAGTTAGTTAGGATGATATCTACGAGGGTGACCATGTTTACAGATTTGGGGGTTGTACCTGGTAGGTTCATTGATAATTTGTGTGAGATTGAGGGCATCAAGCTTAGATTGTAGGATGGCCGGGGTGTTAAGCATATCCCAGTTTAGGTCACCTAGCAGCACGAGCTCAGAAGATAGATGGAGGGCAATCAATTCACATATGGTGTCCAGGGCACAGCTGGGGGCAGAGCGTGGTCTATAGCAAGCTGCAACGATGAGAGACTTGTTTCTGGAAAGTTGAATTTTTAGAAGTAGAAGCTTGAATTATTTGGGTACAGACCTGGATAGGATGACAGAACTCTGCAGTAGATTGCAACACCGCCCTCTTTGGCAGTTCTATCTTGGCGGAAAATGTTATAGTTAGGGATGGAAATTTCAGGGATTTTGGTGGTTTTCCTAAGCCAGGATTCAGACACGGCTAAGACAGAGTTGGCAGAATGTGCTAAAGCAGTGAATAAAGCAAACTTAGGGAGGAGGCTTCTAATGTTAATATGCATAAAACCAAGGCTATTACGGTTACAGAAGTCAACAAATGAGAGCACCTGGAGAGTAGGAGTCTTTGTGATGGAGAGTGAGAAAATACACTGCAGCTGTGGGCTCCTCTCCCTCCCAGAAGGGTTCAGATGTGGAGGTGGGAGAAGGAAGTGAATGCCAGGGAGGCAGCCTTATGGCCATGATTAGTAAGTAGTTATGTATTAATTTTATTTATAGTTATTCATTTTCCACTGTTTTTGGTGAAGCCCTGCTAGAGAAGACAGATTTTGGGCCCAGTTATCCCGCTAGCTTTGCTTCTTCCTCTTGTGTGACTCATACATTTCAGTTAATTACTATAGCTCCCACCTTGGGCCAATCAGTGTGATTTTGTAGATGCCGGATCAAAATGGCAAGACGCATCGCTCACCCAAGTCTCGTAAAAAGAAATTAATTTATTTTTATTTTTAATTTGGCCAGTGCTCTCAGACATAGCGTGTAAATAGGGAAGGGAGATACCTACTCTGTTACACAACTGAATGCATTCAACCAAAATGTGTCCTAGTCATGTCAGGACTGGATATTGTTGTAATGTTTGAGTCACTCTGATATCACATGAGTACACAGACATGGGAAAATGTATAGAATAGCAAAGAAATATTGCTTTAAAATGCGGATGTCAAAATATTCTCTCTGCTTACAACGGTGGTAGCAGTTTGTGCCCATAGAAATAGACGTGGCAGGTGCCAGCAGGGGGTGTGGGCACGGCATGTCCCCCAGTGCTGCAAGGGGGGCACGGCATGTCCCCCAGTGCTGGAAGGAGGGCACGGCACGTCCCCCAGTGCTGGAAGGGGGGCACGGCACGTCCCCCAGTGCTGCAAGGGGGGCACGGCACGTCCCCCAGTGCTAGCTTTAGTCAGTGTCTATAGTACGGGTGGTTTATCTGTAGCCAGTGTGTCTATAGTACGGGTGGTTTATCTGTAGCCAGTGTGTCTATAGTACGGGTGGTTTATCTGTAGCCAGTGTGTCTAGGTTTATCTGTAGCCGGGTGGTTTATCTGTAGCCAGCCAGTGTGTCTACGGGTGGTTTAGTAGCCAGCCAGTGTGTCTATAGGGTGGTTTATCTGTAGCCAGTGTGTGTCTAGCCATAGTGGTTTATCTGTAGCCAGTGTGTGATTTATCTGTAGCCAGTGTGTCTATAGTACGGGTGGTTTATCTGTAGCCAGTGTGTCTATAGTAGCCAGTGGGTGGTTTATCTGTAGCCGGGTGGTGGTTTAGCCAGTGTGTCTATAGTACGGGTGGTTTATCTGTAGCCAGCCAGTGTGTCTATAGTACGGGTGGTTTATCTGTAGCCAGTGTGTAGTACGGGTGGTTTATCTGTAGCCAGTGTGTTTATCGGGTGGTTTATCTGTAGCCAGCCAGTCAGTGTCTATAGTACGGGTGGTTTATCAGTGTGTCTATAGTACGGGTGGTTTATCAGCCAGTGTGTCTATAGTACGGGTGGTTTATCTGTAGCCAGTGTGTCTATAGTACGGGTGGTTTATCTGTAGCCAGTGTGTCTATAGTACGGGTGGTTTATCTGTAGCCAGCCAGTGTGTCTATAGTACGGGTGGTTTATCAGTCAGTGTGTCTAGCGGGTGGTTTATCAGCCAGTGTGTCTATAGTACGGGTGGTTTATCTGTAGCCAGCCAGTGTGTCTATAGTACGGGTGGTTTATCTGTAGCCAGCCAGTGTGTTTATCTGTAGCCAGTAGTACAGGTGGTTTATTTATCTACGGGTAGTCAGCCAGTGTGTCTATAGTTTATCTGTAGCCAGGTGGTTTATCTGTTTAGCCAGTGTGTCAGTACGGGTGTTTATCTGTAGCCAGTCAGTGTGTCTATAGTACGGGTGGTTTATCTGTAGCCAGTGTGTCTATAGTACGGGTGGTTTATCTGTAGCCAGTGTGTCTATAGTACGGGTGGTTTATCTGTAGCCAGTGTGTCTATAGTACGGGTGGTTTATCTGTAGCCAGTGTGTCTATAGTACGGGTGGTTTATCTGTAGCCAGTGTGTCTATAGTACGGGTGGTTTATCTGTAGCCAGCCAGTGTGTCTATAGTACGGGTGGTTTATCTGTAGCCAGTCAGTGTCTATAGTACGGGTGGTTTATCTGTAGCCAGTCAGTGTGTCTATAGTACGGGTGGTTTATCTGTAGCCCAGTCACGGGTGGTTTATCTGTAGCCAGTGTATCTGTAGCCAGTGTGTCTATAGTACGGGTGGTTTATCTGTAGCCAGTCAGTGTGTCTATAGTACGGGTGGTTTATCTGTAGCCAGCCAGTGTTTATCTGTCTATAGTACGGGTGGTTTATCTGTAGCCAGCAGTGTGTCACGGGTGGTTTATCTGTCTATAGTACGGGTGGTTTATCTGTAGCCAGTCAGTGTGTCTATAGTACGGGTGGTTTATCTGTAGCCAGCCAGTGTGTCTATAGTACGGGTGGTTTATCTGTAGCCAGCCAGTGTGTCTATAGTACGGGTGGTTTATCTGTAGCCAGCCAGTGTGTCAGTGTGGTTTATCTGTAGCCAGCCATAGTACGGGTGGTTTATCTGTAGCCAGTGTGTCTACGGGTGGTTTATCTGTAGCCAGCCAGTGTGTCTATAGTACGGGTGGTTTATCTGTAGCCAGTGTGTCTATAGTACGGGTGGTTTATCTGTAGCCAGTGTGTCTATAGTACGGGTGGTTTATCTGTAGCCAGTGTGTCTATAGTACGGGTGGTTTATCTGTAGCCAGTGTGTCTATAGTACGGGTGGTTTATCTGTAGCCAGTGTGTCTATAGTACGGGTGGTTTATCTGTAGCCAGTGTGTGTCTATAGTACGGGTGGTTTATCTGTAGCCAGCCAGTGTGTCTATAGTACGGGTGGTTTATCTGTAGCCAGCCAGTGTGTCTATAGTACGGGTGGTTTATCTGTAGCCAGCCAGTGTGTCTATAGTACGGGTGGTTTATCTGTAGCCAGCCAGTGTGTCTATAGTACGGGTGGTTTATCTGTAGCCAGCCAGTGTGTCTATAGTACAGGTGGTTTATCTGTAGTCAGCCAGTGTGTCTATAGTACGGGTGGTTTATCTGTAGCCAGTGTGTCTATAGTACGGGTGGTTTATCTGTAGCCAGTGTGTCTATAGTACGGGTGGTTTATCTGTAGTCAGTGTGTCTATAGTACGGGTGGTTTATCTGTAGCCAGTGTGTCTATAGTACGGGTGGTTTATCTGTAGCCAGTGTGTCTATAGTACGGGTGGTTTATCTTTAGTGTGTCTGTACGGGTGGTTTATCAGCCAGTGTGTCTATAGTACGGGTGGTTTATCTGTAGCCAGTGTGTCTATAGTACGGGTGGTTTATCTGTAGCCAGCCAGTGTGTCTAGCCATAGTACGGGTGGTTTATCTGTAGCCAGTGTGTAGTACGGGTGGTTTATCTGAGCCACCAGGTCCGGGTGGTTTATCTGTAGCCAGTGTGTCTATAGTACGGGTGGTTTATCATAGCCAGTGTGTCTTAATGTTTATCTGAGCCCACGGGTGGTTTATCTAGCCTGTCTATAGTACAGACCCAGTTTATCTGTAGCCAGCCAGTGTGTCTACGGGTGGTTTATCTGTAGCCAGCCAGTGTGTCTACGGGTGGTTTATCAGCCAGTGTGGCAGGTGGTTTATCTGTAGTCAGCCCAATCGGGTGGTTTAAAGTGTGTCTATAGTACGGGTGGTTTATCTGTAGCCAGTGTGTCTCGGGTGGTTTATCTTGACTTGAATGTGGGTAGCCAGTGTGTCTAGTCGGGTGGTTTATCTTCCAGTGTTCTACGGGTGGCTAGCCAGTCACGGGTGGTTTATCTGTCACCTCGGGTGGTTTATTGACTTGAATGGGGACGCCATCTGTCTCTAGTGACCCCTGTCTCTGTCTCAGACCCATTTCTGCTAGGGCTACAGCCAATCAAATAGTCACCTCATTGACTTGAATGGGGACGCCATTCTAGTCCTTCTATTTCTAGGGCTACAGCACAGTCACCTCATTGACTTGAATGGGGACGCCATTCTAGTCCTTCTATTTCTAGGGCTACAGCACAGTCACCTCATCGACTGGTTAACTAATTACACCAGAGAATACCCGTTCACACACAAGATGCCTTCTGATTCCCCACTAGGTTTGAAAACTTCTGTTAACTATCCTGAAATTCCCAGGTTTTCCAGAAAACCTGGTTGGAATATTTCCAGGAATCTGGAGGGAGGGAATAAATCAAATCAAATCAAATGTATTTATATAGCCCTTCGTACATCAGCTGATATCTCAAAGTGCTGTACAGAAACCCAGCCTAAAACCCCAAACAGCAAGCAAATGCAGGTGTAGAAGCACGGTGGCTAGGAAAAACTCCCTAGAAAGGCCAAAACCTAGGAAGAAACCTAGAGAGGAACCAGGCTATGAGGGGTGGCCAGTCCTCTTCTGGCTGTGCCGGGTGGAGATTATAACAGAACATGGCCAAGATGTTCAAATGTTCATAGATGACCAGCAGGGTCGAATAATAATAAGGCAGAACAGTTGAAACTGGAGCAGCAGCACAATAAGCAGGTAATCCTGGTTGGAATATTTCCAGGAATCTGGAGGGAATAAGCAGGTAATCCTGGGAATTTCGGGAAGGTTATCAGAATTTGTGCACCGTTTACCATTGATTTAAAATGATTGGATTTTTAAACTGCATACATACAGTTGAAGTTGGATGTTTACATACACCTTGGCCAAATACATTTAAAATCAGTTTTTCACAATTCCTGACATTTAATCTTGGTAAAAAATTCCCTGTTTTCGGTCAGTTAGGATCACCACTTTATTTTAAGAAAATGAAATGTCAGAATAATAGTAGAGAATGATTTCAGCTTATATTTCTTTCATCACATTCCCAGTGGGTTAGAAATGTACATGCACTAAATTAGTATTTGGTAGCATTGCCTTTAAAATGTTTAACTTGGGTCAAACGTTTCGGGTAGCCTTCCACAAGCTTCCCACAATAAGTTGGGTGAATTTTGGCCCATTCCTCCTGACAGAGCTGGTGTAACTGAGTCAGGTTTGTAGGCCTCCTTGCTCGCACACACTGATTCAGTTCTGCCCACACATTTTCTATAGGATTGAGATCAGGGCTGTGTGATGGCCACTCCATTCCCATTATGTCAATTAGCCTATCAGAAGCTTCTAAAAGCCATGACATAATTTTCTGGAATTTTCCAAGCTGTTTTAAGGCACAGTCAACTTAGTGTATGTAAACTTCTGACCCACTGGAATTGTGATACAGTGAATTATAAGTGAAATAATCTGTCTGTAAACAATTGTAAAAATGACTTGTGTCATGCACAAAGTAGATGTCCTAACCGACTTGCTAAAAACTATAGTTTGTTAACAAGAAATGTGGAGTGGTTGAAAAACGAGTTTTAATGACTCAAACCTCCAACTTCGACTGTAGGTTAGAGGCCATTCCCACCATATTTCTCCTTACCCGGACAAACATGTCCAACTCAGTCTTGCGTCTCTTCTCCAACTTCTCAATCTCCGTCTGGCACGTGTGACACACATACAGGTGGTTGACAGCAGGCCCGCCTCCATACCTGAACAGACCAATCACAGCTTACTAACAGACCTGACCAGTGACCACAGACTTTCAGCCTCTTGGGCGTAACATATACAGCATCTCTAATGGGTGTTTACCTGGACATTATCTCTGCTGTAGAGGTTAGGACATTATCTCTGCTGTAGAGGTTAGGACATTATCTCTTCATTAGAATATCTACCTGCTGTAGAGGTTAGGACATTATCTCTGCTGTAGAGGTTAGGACATTATCTCTGCTGTAGAGGTTAGGACATTATCTCTGCTGTAGAGGTTAGGACATTATCTCTGCTGTAGAGGTTAGGACATTATCTCTGCTGTAGAGGTTAGGACATTATCTCTGCTGTAGAGGTTAGGACATTATCTCTGCTGTAGCGATTAGGACATTATCTCTGCTGTAGAGGTTAGGACATTATCTCTTCATTAGAATATCTACCTGCTGTAGAGGTTAGGACATTATCTCTGCTGTAGAGGTTAGGACATTATCTCTGCTGTAGCGGTTAGGACATTATCTCTGCTGTAGAGGTTAGGACATTATCTCTTCATTAGAATATCTACCTGCTGTAGAGGTTAGGACATTATCTCTTCATTAGAATATCTACCTGCTGTAGAGGTTAGGACATTATCTCTGCTGTAGAGGTTAGGACATTATCTCTGCTGTAGAGGTTAGGACATTATCTCTTCATTAGAATATCTACCTGCTGTAGAGGTTAGGACATTATCTCTTCATTAGAATATCTATCTGCTGTAGAGGTTAGGACATTATCTCTTCATTAGAATATATATCTGCTGTAGAGGTTAGGACATTATCTCGTCATTAGAATATCTACCTGCTGTAGAGGTTAGGACATTATCTCGTCATTAGAATATCTACCTGCTGTAGAGGTTAGGACATTATCTCTTCATTAGAATATCTACCTGCTGTAGAGGTTAGGACATTATCTCGTCATTAGAATATATACCTGCTGTAGAGGTTAGGACATTATCTCTGCTGTAGAGGTTAGGACATTATCTCTGCTGTAGAGGTTAGGACATTATCTCTTCATTAGAATATCTACCTGCTGTAGAGGTTAGGACATTATCTCTTCATTAGAATATCTACCTGCTGTAGAGGTTAGGACATTATCTCTGCTGTAGCGGTTAGGACATTATCTCTGCTGTAGAGGTTAGGACATTATCTCTTCATTAGAATATCTACCTGCTGTAGTGGTTAGGACATTATCTCTTCATTATAATATCTACCTGCTGTAGAGGTTAGGACATTATCTCGTCATTAGAATATCTACCTGCTGTAGAGGTTAGGACATTATCTCGTCATTAGAATATCTACCTGCTGTAGAGGTTAGGACATTATCTCTTCATTAGAATATCTACCTGCTGTAGAGGTGGTCCCACACGTTCTGAGGCAGCATCACGACCAGATCATCAATGAACGCTGCTTTGGCAGGCGGCACACCTGATAACACAACATTTAACCACACTATAACCACTTCATTATGAGCTTCATTTAGTCAATAACATTTCCATTTCTCTCAACTTCTATTGATGAAATGACTCGGACTAGTACAAGCCCTCGATTGATTGACAGATTCAGCGATCTCCACACCTCCGTGTGAACAGAGGAAGTTGTCGTTGGAGATGGGTCCAGGCTCAGCGAAGGTCTTGAACTTGTTGAGCCACTGTCTGGAGACGTAGAACTGTAGCAGACTGGGCTCTGTCATGTTCAGTAGACCGGTCACCCTCCTCCTCTCCTTCAGCGCCTCCTCGTTGCTCTTCCTGGAGGGGAACACAATCATTAACGCTAAACTGAAGAAATTAAGATTGGCACTAAATCGGGGTCTGTACCACGGCTTGGCAACTTCCTTTCTTACAGAAAACAATTATATTGAACAAAAATATAAATGCAACATGTTAAGTGTTGGTCTCGTGTTTCATGAGCGGAAATAAAAGATCCCAGAAATGTTACAAACTGACCAAAATATGATTTCTCTCAAATTTTGTGCACAAATTTGTTTACATCCCTGTTAGTGACCATTTCTCCTTTACCAAGATAATCCATCCACCTGACAGGTGTGGAATATCAAGCAGCATGATCATTACACAGGTGCGCCTTGTGCTGGGGACAATAAAAGGCCACTAAGATGTGCAGTTTTGTCACGCAACACAATGCCACAGATGTGTCAAGTTGAGGGAGCGTGCAAATTGGCATGCTGACTGCAAGGAATCTCCACCAAAGCTGTTGCCAGAGAATTGAATGTTAATTTCTCTACAATAACGTGGTTTTAGATAATAAGTCCAACTTCGGTGGGCAAATGATCACCTTTGATGGCCACTGGCACGCTGGAGAAGTGGGCTCTTCAAGGATGAATCCCTGTTTCAACTGTACTGGGCAGACAGCGTGTATGGTGTCGTGTGGGCGAGGGGTTTAGTGATGTCAACGTTGTGAACAGAGTGCCCCATGGTAACGGTGGGGTTATGGTATGGGCAGACAGCGTGTATGGTGTCGTGTGGGAGAGGGGTTTAGTGATGTCAACGTTGTGAACAGAGTGTCCCATGGTAACGGTGGGGTTATGGTATGGGCAGACAGCGTGTATGGTGTCGTGTGGGAGAGGGGTTTAGTGATGTCAACGTTGTGAACAGAGTGTCCCATGGTAACGGTGGGGTTATGGTATGGGGCAGGAATAAGCTACAGACAACGAACACAATTGCATTTTATTGATGGCAATTTGAATGCACAGAGACACCGTGACGAGATCCTGAGGCCCGTTGTTGTGCCCTTCATCCTCCACCATCACCTCAAATCAAGCTTTATTTATACCGCATATTTCAGACATGGAATGCAACGCAATGTGCTTTACAGGAATACAATTTATAAAAAACAATAAATAAAAGCTGAAATATTTACCAGACAAACAGATTTTTTTTTAAAACTAAAGAATGACTGAACTACTAAGAGGAAAAGCAAAGCTAAAAATATGTGTTTTAAGATCTATTTTAAATATGTCCACAGTTTCAGCCCCCCTCAGGGTCTCTGGCTGGGGGCATAGTAACTAGGGGCTGGGGGCATAGTAACTAGGGGCTGGGGGCATAGTAACTAGGGGCATAGTAACTAGGGGCATAGTAACTAGGGGCTGGGTGCATAGTAACTAGGGGCTGGGGGCATAGTAACTAGAGGCTGGGGGCATAGTAACTAGAGGCTGGGGGCATAGTAACTAGAGGCTGGGGGCATAGTAACTAGGGGCTGGGGGCATAGTAACTAGGGGCATAGTAACTAGGGGCATAGTAACTAGGGGCTGGGGGCATAGTAACTAGGGGCTGGGGGCATAGTAACTAGGGGCATAGTAACTAGGGGCATAGTAACTAGGGGCTGGGGCATAGTAACTAGGGGCATAGTAACTAGGGGCATAGTAACTAGGGGCATAGTAACTAGGGGCTGGGGGCATAGTAACTAGGGGCTGGGTGCATAGTAACTAGGGGCTGGGTGCATAGTAACTAGGGGCTGGGTGCATAGTAACTAGGGGCATAGTAGCTGGGGGCATAGTAACTAGGGGCATAGTAACTAGGGGCATAGTAACTAGGGGCTGGGGGCATAGTAACTAGGGGCTGGGGGCATAGTAACTAGGGGCTGGGGGCATAGTAACTAGGGGCATAGTAACTAGGGGCATAGTAACTAGGGGCTGGGTGCATAGTAACTAGGGGCTAGGGTGCATAGTAACTAGGGGCTGGGTGCATAGTAACTAGGGGCTGGGTGCATAGTAACTAGGGGCTGGGTGCATAGTAACTAGGGGCATAGTAACTAGGGCTAGGGGGGGCATAGTAACTAGGGGCTGGGGGCATAGTAACTAGGGGCTGGGGGCATAGTAACTAGGGGCTGGGTGCATAGTAACTAGGGGCTGGGGGCATAGTAACTAGGGGCTGGGGGCATAGTAACTAGGGGCTGGGGGCATAGTAACTAGGGGCTGGGGGCATAGTAACTAGGGGCTGGGGCATAGTAACATGGGGGCTGGGAGCATAGTAACTAGGGGCTGGGGGCATAGTAACTAGGGGCATAGTAACTAGGGGCTGGGGGCATAGTAACCAGGAGCTGGGGGCATAGTAACTAGGGGCATAGTAACTAGGGGCTGGGGGCATAGTAACTAGGGGGGGCATAGTAACTAGGGGCTGGGGCATAGTAACTAAAGGCTGGGGGCATAGTAACTAGAGGCTGGGGCACAGTAACTAGAGGCTGGGGGCACAGTAACTAGAGGCTAGGGGCACAGTAACTAGAGGCTGGGGGCACAGTAACTAGGGCTGGGGGCATAGTAACTAGAGGCTGGGGGCATAGTAACTAGAGGCTGGGGGCATAGTAACTAGAGGCTAGGGGGCATAGTAACTAGAGGCTGGGGGCATAGGGGCATAGTAACTAGAGGCTGGGGGCATAGTAACTAGAGGCTGGGGCATAGTAACTAGAGGCTGGGGGCATAGTAACTAAAGGCTGGGGCATAGTAACTAAAGGCTGGGGGCATAGTAACTAAAGGCTGGGGGCATAGTAACTAAAGAATGGGGGCATAGTAACTAGAGGCTAGTAACCAGGGGCATAGTAACTAGAGGCTGGGGCATAGTAACTAGAGGCTGGGGGCATAGTAACTAGAGGCTGGGGGCATAGTAACTAGAGGCTTGGGGGCAAGTAATAATCTAGTAACACTGCCTGGGAGGCATTTAGTGTAAATTATAACTAACACTGCCTCAAGGGAGGCATTAGTGTAAATTATAATCTAACACTGCTTAACAAGGGGAGGATTTAGTGTAAATTATAATCTAACACTGCATTAACTAGGGAGGATTTAGTGTAAATTATAATCTAACACTGCCTCAAGGGAGGATTTAGTGTAAATTATAATCTAACACTGCCTCAAGGGAGGATTTAGTGTAAATTATAATCTAACACTGCTTTCAAGGGAGGATTTAGTGTAAATTATAATCTAACACTGCCTCAAGGGAGGATTTAGTGTAAATTATAATCTAACACTGCCTCAAGGGAGGATTTAGTGTAAATTATAATCTAACACTGCTTTCAAGGGAGGGCTCAAATCTTGGCAGATTAGAATGTTGTTGATGTCTAAACAGGAAGTCACCCCACAGGGTATCATTACGTCATAGATTCTCTCTCAGGTTGGTGGTTATGCTGTGTTGCTTTGTGCACAGAGATCCTATTAAATTACTATGTAATTCTATGGTTTTGTCTATTAAATGACAATATGTAATTCTATGGTTTTGTCTATTAAATGACAATATGTAATTCTATGGTTTTGTGTCTTACTTGTAGAACAGGACGTAGGCCTCAGCGTTCTGGACGCAGGACTCTGACACCTCCGTGACGCTCTGGTCGTCAAACTCATACCAGAGGTTGTTCAGGTCATTCCTGCAGTAGGCTATGTAGTGACCACCTGGGAGGAGGAGGAGACACATTACCACATTATCCTACACATTACCACATCTATCCTACACCACATCTATCCTACACATTACCACATTATCCTACACATTACCACATCTATCCTACACATTACCACATCTATCCTACATGACCACATCTATCCTACACATGACCACATCTATCCTACACCACATCTATCCTACACCACATCTATCCTACACCACATCTATCCTACATTACCACATCTATCCTACACATTACCACATCTATCCTACACCACATCTATCCTACACCACATCTATCCTACACCACATCTATCCTACACCACATCTATCCTACACCACATCTATCCTACACCACATCTATCCTACACATTACCACATCTATCCTACACATTACCACATTATCCTACACATTACCACATTTATCCTACACATTACCACATTTATCCTACACATTACCACATTATCCTACACCACATCTATCCTACACCACATCTATCCTACACCACATCTATCCTACACATTACCACATCTATCCTACACATCACCACATCTATCCTACACATCACCACATCTATCCTACACATCACCACATCTATCCTACACATCACCACATCTATCCTACACATCACCACATCTATCCTACACATCATCACATCTATCCTACACATCACCACATCTATCCTACACATCACCACATCTATCCTACACCACATCTATCCTACACCACATCTATCCTACACCATCTATCCTATCCTACACATTACCACATCTATCCTACACATTACCACATCTATCCTACACATTACCACATTTATCCTACACATTACCACATTTATCCTACACATTACCACATTTATCCTACACATTACCACATTATCCTACACCACATCTATCCTACACCACATCTATCCTACACATTACCACATCTATCCTACACATTACCACATCTATCCTACACATTACCACATCTATCCTACACATCACCACATCTATCCTACACATCACCACATCTATCCTACACATTACCACATCTATCCTACACATCACCACATTTATCCTACACATTACCACATCTATCCTACACATTACCACATCTATCCTACACATTACCACATCTATCCTACACATTACCACATCTATCCTACACATTACCACATCTATCCTACACATTACCACATCTATCCTACACATTACCACATCTATCCTACACATTACCACATCTATCCTACACATCACCACATCTATCCTACACATCACCACATCTATCCTACACATTACCACATCTATCCTACACATTACCACATCTATCCTACACCACATCTATCCTACACATTACCACATCTATCCTACACATTACCACATCTATCCTACACATTACCACATCTATCCTACACATTACCACATCTATCCTACACATTAGCACATCTATCCTACACATTACCACATCTATCCTACACCACATCTATCCTACACATTACCACATCTATCCTACACATTACCACATCTATCCTACACATTACCACATCTATCCTACACATTACCACATCTATCCTACACATTAGCACATCTATCCTACACATTACCACATCTATCCTACACATCACCACATTTATCCTACACATTACCACATCTATCCTACACCACATCTATCCTACACCACATCTATCCTACACATCACCACATCTATCCTACACATTACCACATCTATCCTACACATTACCACATCTATCCTACACATCACCACATCTATCCTACACATCACCACATCTATCCTACACATTACCACATCTATCCTACACATTACCACATCTATCCTACACCACATCTATCCTACACATTACCACATCTATCCTACACATTACCACATCTATCCTACACATTACCACATCTATCCTACACATTACCACATCTATCCTACACATTACCACATCTATCCTACACATTACCACATCTATCCTACACATTACCACATCTATCCTACACATCACCACATCTATCCTACACATTACCACATCTATCCACATCACCACATCTATCCTACACATTACCACATCTATCCTACACATTACCACATCTATCCTACACATTACCACATCTATCCTACACATTACCACATCTATCCTACACATCACCACATCTATCCTACACATTACCACATCTATCCTACACATTACCACATCTATCCTACACATACCACATCTATCCTACACATTACCACATCTATCCTACACATTACCACATCTATCCTACACATTACCACATCTATCCTACACATCACCACATCTATCCTACACATTACCACATCTATCCTACACATTACCACATCTATCCTACACCACCACATCTATCCTACACCACCACATCTATCCTACACCACCACATCTATCCTACACCACCACATCTATCCTACACCACCACATCTATCCTACACCACATCCATCCTACACATTACCACATCTATCCTACACATTACCACATCTATCCTACACATCACCACATCTATCCTACACATTACCACATCTATCCCACACATTACCATAACTATCCTACACATTACCACATCTATCCTACACCACATCTATCCTACACCACATCTATCCTACACCACATCTATCCTACACATTACCACATCTATCCTACACATTACCACATCTATCCTACACATCACCACATCTATCCTACACATCACCACATCTATCCTACACATTACCACATCTATCCTACACATTACCACATCTATCCTACACATTACCACATCTATCCTACACATCACCACATCTATCCTACACATTACCACATCTATCCTACACATTACCACATCTATCCTACACATTACCACATCTATCCTACACATTACCACATCTATCCTACACATTACCACATCTATCCATACACATTACCACATCTATCCTACACATTACCACATCTATCCTACACATTACCACATCTATCCTACACATCACCACATCTATCCTACACATTACCACATCTATCCTACACATTACCACATCTATCCTACACATTACCACATCTATCCTACACATTACCACATCTATCCTACACATTACCACATCTATCCTACACATTACCACATCTATCCTACACATTACCACATCTATCCTACACATTACCACATCTATCCTACACATTAGCACATCTATCCTACACATTACCACATCTATCTATCCCACATCTATTACCACATCTATCCTACACATCACCACATCTATCCTACACATTACCACATCTATCCTACACATTACCACATCTATCCTACACATCACCACATCTATCCTACACATCACCACATCTATCCTACACATTACCACATCTATCCTACACATTCACCACATCTATCCTACACATTACCACATCTATCCTACACATTACCACATCTATCCTACACATTACCACATCTATCCTACACATTACCACACATCTATCCCACATCTATTACCACATCTATCCTACACATTACCACATCTATCCTACACATTACCACATCTATCCTACACATCACACCACATCTATCCTACACATTACCACATCTATCCCCACATTACCACATCTATCCTACACATTACCACATCTATCCTACACATCACCACATCTATCCTACACATCACCACATCTATCCTACACATCACCACATCTATCCTACACATCACCACATCTATCCTACACATCACCACATCTATCCTACACATTACCACATCTATCCTACACATTACCACATCTATCCTACACATTACCACATCTATCCTACACATCACCACATCTATCCTACACATTACCACATCTATCCTACACATCACCACCACATCTATCCTACACATTACCACATCTATCCTACACATTACCACATCTATCCTACACATTACCACATCTATCCTACACATTACCACATCTATCCTACACATTACCACATCTATCCTACACATTACCACATCTATCCTATCACATTACCACATCTATCCTACACATTACCACATCTATCCTACACATCACCACATCTATCCTACACACCACATCTATCCTACACATTACCACATCTATCCTACACATTACCACATCTATCCTACACATTACCACATCTATCCTACACATTACCACATCTATCCTACACATTACCACATCTATCCTACACATTACCACATCTATCCTACACATTACCACATCTATCCTACACATTACCACATCTATCCTACACATCACCACATCTATCCTACCACATCTATCCTACCACATCTATCCTACACATTACCACATCTATCCTACACATCACCACATCTATCCTACACATTACCACATCTATCCTACACCACATCTATCCTACACATTACACATCTATCCTACACACACCACATCTATCCTACACATTACCACATCTATCCTACACATTACCACATCTATCCTACACCACATCTATCCTACACATTACCACATCTATCCTACACATTACCACATCTATCCTACACATTACCACATCTATCCTACACATTACCACATCTATCCTACACATTACCACATCTATCCTACACATCACCACATCTATCCTACACATCACCACATCTATCCTACACATTACCACATCTATCCTACACATTACCACATCTATCCTACACATCACCACATCTATCCTACACATCACCACATCTATCCTACACATCACCACATCTATCCTACACATTACCACATCCATCCTACACATTACCACATCTATCCTACACATTACCACATCTATCCTACACATTACCACATCTATCCTACACATTACCACATCTATCCTACACATTACCACATCTATCCTACACCACATCTATCCTACACATTACCACATCTACACATTACCACATCTACACATTACCACATTATCCTACACATTACCACATCTATCCCACACATTACCATAACTATCCTACATTTCTATATGAAAGCTCTAGCATCCTCCCATCTCAGACGGGGCTTGGCCAGTGGCCCGGATGGAACACTCACTGCTGGCGGTGCCATGGTGACAGATGACGGACAGCAGGTCGTAGGAGGTGGTGTGGGCGGAGCTATCCTTGGCCAGGAAGGGCTGCAGGTCCAGGCCCTCCAATGGGAAGGAGACGTGAGTCCCGATCTTAATGGAGAACATCAGCTCGTGTCTAAACCGCTTCAGGTGGATGCACAGGATCTGGAAAGGGGATGAAAACAAATCATTTCATATTCAACTGTGGTTTAGTAGTTGTGACATAACTTGATGGCTTTTCCTAATGTGTTGGAGCACTCACCTCAGGAACACTCTGAACTTTACAGAATTTCACTCCGTTCCGTAATCTAGGAGAATTTTTAAAAAAGCAGTGTTAATTCATGTAAGAGTTTAACTTCCGTCATCTAAACAAATTAAAATCTCCTTTTTAAAGTGGGAGTTGTGAGGTACTCACTTCTTGCATTTCTCACAGCTGTACATGTTGTCTCCTTTCAGCTCGTCCCGGGCAAAGAAGGCAGCCAGACAGTCCTGTAGGGTCACCACAGGACCCCAGAACCAGCTGGAACAACAAGGACACAGTTTAACCACTAACAGACGACTTCACACAACTTACTGACACAACTCACTAGCAATGTGTTTATCGGCTTTAACCAAGGAATAGTTGTTGTTTTTCTGGTCGAGTCACATGCTCAGGAAAAACTGTTGACCTCTATACTACACACTTGGTGTCAGCAGACTGACCCCTATACGTTGAACCCCTATACGTTGACCCCCTATACGTTGACCCCCCTATACGTTGACCCCCCCTATACAACACACTTGGTGTCAACAGACTATCCCCTATACGTTGACCCCCCCTATACGTTGACCCCCCTATACGTTGACCCCTATCGTTGACCCCCTATATAACACACTTGGTGTCAACAGACTATCCCCTATACGTTGACCCCCTATACGTTGACCCCCTATACCGTTGACCCCTATACGTTGACCCCTATACAACACACTTGGTGTCAACAGACTATCCCCTATACGTTGACCCCTATACGTTGACCCCCTATACGTTGACCCCCTATACGTTGACCCCTCTATACGTTGACCCCCATACGTTGACCCCCTATACGTTGACCCCCTATACGTTGACCCCTATACGTTGACCCCCATACGTTGACCCCCTACACGTTGACCCCCTATACGTTGACCCCCTGTACGTTGACCCCCCTATACGTTGACCCCCTATACGTTGACCCCCTATACGTTGACCCCCCCACGTTGACCCCCTATACAACACACTTGGTGTCAGCAGACTATCCCCTACACGTTGACCCCTATACGTTGACTCCCTATACGTTGACCCCCTATACAACACCCTTGGTGTCAGCAGACTATCCCCTATACGTTGACCCCTATACGTTGACCCCTATACGTTGGCCCCCTATACAACACACTTGGTGTCAACAGACTATCCCCTATACGTTGACCCCTATACGTTGACCCCCTATACGTTGACCCCTATACAACACACTTAGTGTCAACAGACTATCCCCTATCGTTGACCCCCTACACGTTGACCCCCTATACGTTGACCCCCTATACGTTGACCCCACTTCTGTGAAAAGTAAGTCTGTTTAGAAACATCAAGTTATTACAATAGACTGCTTATTGTTTTTCCTTTATCCTTGGCCACTTTTATCTGTTGGACCCAACTGTCAAATAGCGGGGAATTCTGATCGCTGTCCTTTGGTGCTGAACCCACTGTAGCCTAGACTACAGTGGAGGCTGGTGAGGGGAGGACGGCTCATAATAAAATGTCTGGAACGGCGCAAATGGAATGGCATCAAACCCCTGGAAACCATTTATTTGATACCGTTCTAGCCGTTACCACGAGCCCGTCCTCCCCAATTAAAGTGCCACCAGCCTCCTGTGCTAGACTATTAGTTTACCTTTCACATGGCAAAGTCACTAACAGGCCATATCAGGCTAATGGTAGGCTAATCTTATTTTAATGTTTTGGGTAATGTCCAACTGTCCATGGCTTGAACATGCATGGCATTTTCTAAATGTAAATGTGTATAAAGTAATATTTCCATGTTAAAGCCAATAAAATTAAAAAGTGAATTGGCTACATGGCTGTTATAACGAGGCCTATTATAGGGTTAGTGAATATACCATTTAATAAACTATATTCAGGGAACAAGACTCCATGCCTCCTGCCAGAGCCCTTTGGCCAACGGGTGAACACAGCCTCATCCTCAACGGGTGAACACAGCCTCATCCTCAACGGGTGAACACAGCCTCATCCTCAACGGGTGAACACAGCCTCATCCTCAACGGGTGAACACAGCCTCATCCTCAACGGGTGAACACAGCCTCATCTCAACGGGTGAACACAGCCTCATCCTCAACGGGTGAACACAGCCTCATCCTCAACGGGTGAACACAGCCTCATCCTCATGGAACGAGACATGGGATTTATGATGTGTTCCTAATCCCATCCTATGTAGAAAAAATATATAGTTGTTGGTTTAAAATATATTTTTTTATATCAAATGAGACATTAAAAAACAACTATCAAAACGTATTAACACCATCTATGGGTTTTATGGTGACAACGTACATGGCTGATTTTCATCTGCTAATTCTGGACAAGTGTCAATCTGATCAGTAATATTGATGAATTATGATGATGAAAGAGCCGTGGACATTCCCTCTTTCTCTGTGGATGTTTATCCAGCTCCTGGGAACAGGTTGGACGTGTGGAAAACCCAGTCAGAGTTGTCTGTATTATACCCCCACGGGGAGCAATGGGGGTGCCTGGAACTGTCCATTTCATTTTTAGTAGTTGTCCATTTTTAGTAGTTGTCCTGCTGAAAGGTGAATTCATCTCCCAGTGTCTGGTGGAAAGCAGACAGCCAGGGTTTCCTCTAGGATTTAGTCTGTGCTTAGCGCCATTCTAGTTCCTATTTATCCTGAAAAACTCCCCAGTCATTAACAATTACAAGCATGCCCATAATTATTTATAGATATATATATATATATTTTTTTACCTTTATTAAAAGTAGGCAAGTCAGTTCCGAACAAATTCTTATTTTCAATGACGGCCTAGGAACAGTGGGTTAACTGCCTTGTTCAGGGGCAGAACGACAGATTAGTACCTTGTCAGCTCAGGGATGAGATCTTGCAACCTTTCGGTTACTCGTCTAACACTCTAACCACTAGGCTACCTGCCGCCCTACACTCTAACCACTAGGCTACCTGCCGCCCTCCGCTCTAACCACTAGGCTACCTGCCGCCCTCCGCTCTAACCACTAGGCTACCGCCCCTCCCTAACCACTAGGCTACCTGCCGCCCCTCCGCCTAACCACTAGGCTACCTGCCGCCCCTCCGCTCTAACCACTGGGCTACCTGACCTCCCTCTAACCACCAGGCTACCTGCCGCCCATTTTACGCTCTAACCACTAGGCTATTGCCCCCTTACGCCTAAAACCACTAGGCTACCTGCCGCCCCTATAAACTAACCACTAGGCTACCTGCCGCCTTTACGCTCTAACCACCAGGCTACCTGCCGCCCCTACGCTGAACTAACCACAGGCTACCTGCCGCCCCTACGCTCTAACCACAGGCTACCTGCCGCCCTCCGCTCTAACCACGAGGCTACCTGCCGCCCTCCGCTCTAACCACGAGGCTACCTGCCGCCCCTCCGCTCTAACCACGAGGCTACCTGCCGCCCTCCGCTCATAACCACGAGGCTACCTGCCGCCCTCCGCTCTAACCACGAGGCTACCTGCCGCCCTCCGCTTAACCACGAGGCTTTTTGCCGCTGCATTAACCACCCCCTCCGCTCTAACCACGAGGCTATTGCCGCCTTCCACTAACCACGAGGCTACCTGCCAGTAATCCGTTAACCACGAGGCTACCTGCCGTTCCGCCTAACCACGAGGCTACCTGCCGCCCCTCCGCTCTAACCACGAGGCTACCTGCCGCCCTCCGCTTAACCACGAGGCTACCTGCCGCCCTCCCTCTAACCACGAGGTTACCTGCCGCCCTCCGCTCTAACCACGAGGCTACCTGCCGCCCTCCGCTCTAACCACGCAGGCTACCTGCCGCCCCTCCGCTCTAACCACGTAGGCTACCTGCCGCCCTCCGCTCTAACCACGAGGCTACCTGCCGCCCTCCCTCTAACCACGAGGCTACCTGCCGCCCTCCGCTCTAACCACGAGGCTACCTGCCGCCCCTCCGCTCTAACCACTAGGCTACCTGCCCCCTCCCTCTAACCACTAGGCTACCTGCATCCCCCTCTAACCACTAGGCTACCCATCTCCCCTCTAACCACTTGTCTACCTGCCGCCCCTCCCCTCTAACCACTAGGCTACCTGCCGCCCTCCCCTCTAACCACTAGGCTACCTGCCGCCCTCCCCTCTAACCACTAGGCTACCTGCCCCCCTCCACTCTAACCACTAGGCTACCTGCCGCCCTACCCTCTAACCACTAGGCTACCTGCCGCCCTCCCCTCTAACCACTAGGCTACCTGCATCCCCTCTAACCACTAGGCTACCTGCATCTCCCCTCTAACCACTAGGCTACCTGCATCTCCCCCTCTAACCACTAGGCTACCTGCCGCCCCCTCCCTCTAACCACTAGGCTACCTGCATCCCCCTCTAACCACTAGGCTACCTGCCATCCCCCTCTAACCACTAGGCTACCTGCCGCCCCCTACACTCTAACCACTAGGCTACCTGCCGCCCCCCACTCTAACCACTAGGCTACCTGCCGCCCCTCCCTCTAACCACTAGGCTACCTGCCGCCCTCCGCTCTAACCACTAGGCTACCTGCCGCCCCTCCGCTCTAACCACGAGGCTACCTGCCGCCCTCCGCTCTAACCACTAGGCTACCTGCCGCCCTCCGCTCTAACCACTAGGCTACCTGCCGCCCTCCGCTCTAACCACTAGGCTACCTGCATCCCCCTCTAACCACTAGGCTACCTGCCGCCCTCTACTCTAACCACTAGGCTACCTGCCGCCCTCCACTCTAACCACTAGGCTACCTGCATCTCCCTCTAACCACTAGGCTACCTGCATCCCCTCTAACCACTAGGCTACCTGCATCTCCCCTCTAACCACTTGTCTACCTGCCGCCCTCCCCTCTAACCACTTGTCTACCTGCCGCCCCTCCTCTAACCACTAGGCTACCTGCCGCCCTCCCCTCTAACCACTAGGCTACCTGCCCCCTCCACTCTAACCACTAGGCTACCTGCCGCCCTCCACTCTAACCACTAGGCTACCTGCCGCCCTCCACTCTAACCACTAGGCTACCTGCCGCCTCTCCCCTCTAACCACTAGGCTACCTGCATCCCCCTCTAACCACTAGGCTACCTGCATCTCCCCTCTAACCACTAGGCTACCTGCATCTCCCCTCTAACCACTTGTCTACCTGCCGCCCCTCCCCTCTAACCACTAGGCTACCTGCCGCCCCTCCTCTAACCACTAGGCTACCTGCCCCCTCCACTCTAACCACTAGGCTACCTGCCGCCCTCCACTCTAACCACTAGGCTACCTGCCGCCCTCCACTCTAACCACTAGGCTACCTGCCGCCCTCCCCTAACCACTAGGCTACCTGCATCCCCCTCTAACCACTAGGCTACCTGCATCTCCCCTCTAACCACTAGGCTACCTGCCGCCCCTACGCTCTAACCACTAGGCTACCTGCCGCCCTACGCTCTAACCACTAGGCTACCTGCCGCCCTCCCTCTAACCACTAGGCTACCTGCCGCCCCTCCGCTAACCACAGGCTACCTGCCGCCCCTCCGCTAACCACTAGGCTACCTGCCGCCCTCCGCTCTAACCACTAGGCTACCTGCCGCCCTCCGCTCTAACCACTAGGCTACCTGCCGCCCCTCCGCTCTAACCACTAGGCTACCTGCCGCCCTCCCTCTAACCACTAGGCTACCTGCCCCCTCCACTCTAACCACTAGGCTACCTGCCGCCCCTCCACTCTAACCACTAGGCTACCTGCCGCCCTCCACTCTAACCACTAGGCTACCTGCCCCCCCTCCACTCTAACCACTAGGCTACCTGCCGCCCTCCACTCTAACCACTAGGCTACCTGCCGCCCTCCACTCTAACCACTAGGCTACCTGCCGCCCTCCCCTCTAACCACTAGGCTACCTGCCGCCCTCCCCTCTAACCACTAGGCTACCTGCATCTCCCCTCTAACCACTAGGCTACCTGCCGCCCTACGCTCTAACCACTAGGCTACCTGCCGCCCCTCCCCTCTAACCACTAGGCTACCTGCCGCCCTCCGCTCTAACCACTAGGCTACCTGCCGCCCTCCGCTCTAACCACTAGGCTACCTGCCGCCCCTCCGCCTAACCACAGGCTACCTGCCCCTCCGCTCTAACCACTAGGCTACCTGCCGCCCCCTCCGCTCTAACCACTAGGGCTACCTGCCGCCCTCCGCTCTAACCACTAGGCTACCTGCCGCCCTCCGCTCTAACCACTAGGCTACCTGCCGCCCCTCCGCTCTAACCACAGGCTACCTGCCGCCCTCCGCTCTAACCACTAGGCTACCTGCCGCCCTCCGCTCTAACCACTAGGCTACCTGCCGCCCTCCGCTCTAACCACTAGGCTACCTGCCGCCCTCCGCTCTAACCACTAGGCTACCTGCCGCCCCTCCGCTCTAACCACTAGGCTACCTGCCGCCCTCCGCTCTAACCACTAGGCTACCTGCCGCCCTCCGCTCTAACCACAGGCTACCTGCCGCCCTACGCTCTAACCACTAGGCTACCTGCCGCCCCTACGCTCTAACCACTAGGCTACCTGCCGCCCCTACGCTCTAACCACACAGGCTACCTGCCGCCCTCCGCTCTAACCACTAGGCTACCTGCCGCCCTCCGCTCTAACCACTAGGCTACCTGCCGCCCTCCCCTCTAACCACCAGGCTACCTGCCGCCCTCCACTCTAACCACCAGGCTACCTGCCGCCCTCCGCTCTAACCACTCAGGCTACCTGCCGCCCCTCCACTCTAACCACTAGGCTACCTGCCGCCCTCCACTCTAACCACTAGGCTACCTGCCCCCCTCCACTCTAACCACTAGGCTACCGCCGCCCTCCACTCTAACCACTAGGCTACCTGCCGCCCCTCCACTCTAACCACTAGGCTACCTGCCGCCCCTCCCCTCTAACCACTAGGCTACCTGCATCCCCCCTCTAACCACTAGGCTACCTGCATCTCCCCTCTAACCACTAGGCTACCTGCCGCCCCTACGCTCTAACCACTAGGCTACCTGCCGCCCCTACGCTCTAACCACTAGGCTACCTGCCGCCCCTCCTCTAACCACTAGGCTACCTGCCGCCCCTCCGCTCTAACCACTAGGCTACCTGCCGCCCCTCCGCTCTAACCACTAGGCTACCTGCCGCCCCTCCGCTCTAACCACTAGGCTACCTGCCGCCCCTCCGCTCTAACCACTAGGCTACCTGCCGCCCTCCGCTCTAACCACTAGGCTACCTGCCGCCCTCCGCTCTAACCACTAGGCTACCTGCCGCCCTCCGCTCTAACCACTAGGCTACCTGCCGCCCTCCGCTCTAACCACTAGGCTACCTGCCGCCCTCCGCTCTAACCACTAGGCTACCTGCCGCCCTCCGCCTAACCACCAGGCTACCTGCCGCCCTCCGCCTAACCACTAGGCTACCTGCCGCCCTCCGCTCTAACCACTAGGCTACCTGCCGCCCTCCGCTCTAACCACTAGGCTACCTGCCGCCCTTCTAACCACCAGGCTACCTGCCGCCCTCCGCTCTAACCACTAGGCTACCTGCCGCCCTCCGCTCTAACCACTAGGCTACCTGCCGCCCTCCGCTCTAACCAAGGCTACCTGCCGCCCTATCTAACCACTAGGCTACCTGCCGCCCTACGCTCTAACCACTAGGCTACCTGCCGCCCTACGCCTAACCACTAGGCTACCTGCCGCCCTACGCTCTAACCACTAGGCTACCTGCCGCCCTCCGCTCTAACCACTAGGCTACCTGCATCTCCCCTCTAACCACTAGACTACCTGCATCCCCCTCTAACCACTTGTCTACCTGCCGCCCCTCCCCTCTAACCACTTGTCTACCTGCCGCCCTCCCCTCTAACCACTAGGCTACCTGCCGCCCTCCTCTAACCACTAGGCTACCTGCCCCCTCCACTCTAACCACTAGGCTACCTGCCGCCCTCCACTCTAACCACTAGGCTACCTGCCGCCCCTCCACTCTAACCACTAGGCTACCTGCCGCCCTCCCTCTAACCACTAGGCTACCTGCATCCCCCCTCTAACCACTAGGCTACCTGCATCTCCCTCTAACCACTAGGCTACCTGCATCTCCCTCTAACCACTAGGCTACCTGCCGCCCCCTCCTCTAACCACTAGGCTACCTGCATCCCCCTCTAACCACTAGGCTACCTGCATCTCCCCCTCTAACCACTAGGCTACCTGCATCTCCGCTCTAACCACCAGGCTACCTGCCGCCCTCCGCTCTAACCACTAGGCTACCTGCCGCCCTCCGCTCTAACCACTAGGCTACCTGCCGCCCTCCGCTCTAACCACTAGGCTACCTGCCGCCCTACGCTCTAACCACTAGGCTACCTGCCGCCCCTACGCCTAACCATCAGGCTACCTGCCGCCCTACGCTCTAACCACTAGGCTACCTGCATCCCCCTCTAACCACTAGGCTACCTGCATCTCCCTCTAACCACTAGGCTACCTGCAGCCCCTCCCTCTAACCACTTGTCTACCTGCCGCCCTCCCCTCTAACCACTAGGCTACCTGCCGCCCTCCCCTCTAACCACTAGGCTACCTGCCCCCTCCACTCTAACCACTAGGCTACCTGCCGCCCCTCCACTCTAACCACTAGGCTACCTGCCGCCCTCCACTCTAACCACTAGGCTACCTGCCGCCCTCCACTCTAACCACTAGGCTACCTGCCGCCCTCCCTCTAACCACTAGGCTACCTGCATCCCCCTCTAACCACTAGGCTACCTGCATCTCCCTCTAACCACTAGGCTACCTGCCGCCCCTACGCTCTAACCACTAGGCTACCTGCCGCCCTACGCTCTAACCACTAGGCTACCTGCCGCCCCTCCGCTCTAACCACTAGGCTACCTGCCGCCCCTACGCTCTAACCACTAGGCTACCTGCCGCCCTCCGCTCTAACCACTAGGCTACCTGCCGCCCCTCCCTCTAACCACTAGGCTACCTGCCCCCTCCACTCTAACCACCAGGCTACCTGCCGCCCCTCCACTCTAACCACTAGGCTACCTGCCGCCCTCCACTCTAACCACTAGGCTACCTGCCGCCCTCCACTCTAACCACTAGGCTACCTGCCCCCTCCACTCTAACCACTAGGCTACCTGCCGCCCCTCCACTCTAACCACTAGGCTACCTGCCGCCCTCCACTCTAACCACTAGGCTACCTGCCGCCCTCCCTCTAACCACTAGGCTACCTGCATCCCCCTCTAACCACTAGGCTACCTGCATCCCCCCTCTAACCACTAGGCTACCTGCATCTCCCTCTAACCACAGGCTACCTGCCGCCCCTACGCTCTAACCACTAGGCTACCTGCCGCCCTACGCTCTAACCACTAGGCTACCTGCCGCCCTCCCCTCTAACCACTAGGCTACCTGCCGCCCTCCGCTCTAACCACTCAGGCTACCTGCCGCCCTCCGCTCTAACCACTAGGCTACCTGCCGCCCTCCGCTCTAACCACTAGGCTACCTGCCGCCTCCGCTCTAACCACTAGGCTACCTGCCGCCCCTCCGCTCTAACCACTAGGCTACCTGCCGCCCCTCCGCTCTAACCACAGGCTACCTGCCGCCCCTCCGCTCTAACCACTAGGCTACCTGCCGCCCCTCCGCTCTAACCACAGGCTACCTGCCGCCCTCCGCTCTAACCACTAGGCTACCTGCCGCCCTCCGCTCTAACCACTAGGCTACCTGCCGCCCTCCGCTCTAACCACTAGGCTACCTGCCGCCCCTCCGCTCTAACCACTAGGCTACCTGCCGCCCTCCGCTCTAACCACTAGGCTACCTGCCGCCCTCCGCTCTAACCACTAGGCTACCTGCCGCCCTCCGCTCTAACCACTAGGCTACCTGCCGCCCTCCGCTCTAACCACTAGGCTACCTGCCGCCCTCCGCTCTAACCACTAGGCTACCTGCCGCCCTCCGCTCTAACCACTAGGCTACCTGCCGCCCTCCGCTCTAACCACTAGGCTACCTGCCGCCCTACGCTCTAACCACTAGGCTACCTGCCGCCCCTACGCTCTAACCACTAGGCTACCTGCCGCCCCTACGCTCTAACCACTAGGCTACCTGCCGCCCCTCTAACCACTAGGCTACCTGCCGCCCTCCGCTCTAACCACTAGGCTACCTGCATCTCCCCTCTAACCACTAGACTACCTGCATCCCCCTCTAACCACTTGTCTACCTGCCGCCCCTCCCCTCTAACCACTTGTCTACCTGCCGCCCCTCCCCTCTAACCACTAGGCTACCTGCCGCCCCTCCCCTCTAACCACTAGGCTACCTGCCCCCCCCTCCACTCTAACCACTAGGCTACCTGCCGCCCCTCCACTCTAACCACTAGGCTACCTGCCGCCCCTCCACTCTAACCACTAGGCTACCTGCCGCCCCTCCCTCTAACCACTAGGCTACCTGCATCCCCTCTAACCACTAGGCTACCTGCATCTCCCCTCTAACCACTAGGCTACCTGCATCTCCCTCTAACCACTAGGCTACCTGCCGCCCCTCCCCTCTAACCACTAGGCTACCTGCATCCCCCCTCTAACCACTAGGCTACCTGCATCTCCCCTCTAACCACTAGGCTACCTGCATCTCCGCTCTAACCACTAGGCTACCTGCCGCCCCTCCGCTCTAACCACTAGGCTACCTGCCGCCCCTCCGCTCTAACCACTAGGCTACCTGCCGCCCCTCCGCTCTAACCACTAGGCTACCTGCCGCCCCTACGCTCTAACCACTAGGCTACCTGCCGCCCCTACGCTCTAACCACTAGGCTACCTGCCGCCCCTACGCTCTAACCACTAGGCTACCTGCCGCCCCTACGCTCTAACCACTAGGCTACCTGCCGCCCCTACGCTCTAACCACTAGGCTACCTGCCGCCCCTCCGCTCTAACCACTAGGCTACCTGCATCTCCCCTAACCACTAGACTACCTGCATCCCCCTCTAACCACTTGGCTACCTGCCCGCCCTCCCCTCTAACCACTTGTCTACCTGCCGCCCTCCCCTCTAACCACTAGGCTACCTGCCGCCCCTCCCCTCTAACCACTAGGCTACCTGCCCCCCCTCCACTCTAACCACTAGGCTACCTGCCGCCCCTCCACTCTAACCACTAGGCTACCTGCCGCCCTCCACTCTAACCACTAGGCTACCTGCCGCCCTCCCTCTAACCACTAGGCTACCTGCATCCCCTCTAACCACTAGGCTACCTGCATCTCCCCTCTAACCACTAGGCTACCTGCATCTCCCCTCTAACCACTTGTCTACCTGCCGCCCCTCCCTCTAACCACTAGGCTACCTGCCGCCCCTCCCCTCTAACCACTAGGCTACCTGCCCCTCCACTCTAACCACTAGGCTACCTGCCGCCCTCCACTCTAACCACTAGGCTACCTGCCGCCCTCCCTCTAACCACTAGGCTACCTGCCGCCCTCCCCTCTAACCACTAGGCTACCTGCATCTCCCTCTAACCACTAGGCTACCTGCCGCCCCTACGCTCTAACCACTAGGCTACCTGCCGCCCCTCCGCTCTAACCACTAGGCTACCTGCCGCCCTCCGCTCTAACCACTAGGCTACCTGCCGCCCCTCCGCTCTAACCACTAGGCTACCTGCCGCCCTCCGCTCTAACCACTAGGCTACCTGCCGCCCTCCGCTCTAACCACTAGGCTACCTGCCGCCCTCCGCTCTAACCACTAGGCTACCTGCCGCCCTCCGCTCTAACCACTAGGCTACCTGCCGCCCTCCGCTCTAACCACAGGCTACCTGCCGCCCTCCGCTCTAACCACTAGGCTACCTGCCGCCCCTCCGCTCTAACCACTAGGCTACCTGCCGCCCCTCCGCTCTAACCACTAGGCTACCTGCCGCCCCTCCGCTCTAACCACTAGGCTACCTGCCGCCCTCCGCTCTAACCACTAGGCTACCTGCCGCCCTCCGCTCTAACCACTAGGCTACCTGCCGCCCCTCCGCTCTAACCACTAGGCTACCTGCCGCCCTCCGCTCTAACCACTAGGCTACCTGCCGCCCTCCGCTCTAACCACTAGGCTACCTGCCGCCCCTACGCTCTAACCACTAGGCTACCTGCCGCCCTACGCCTAACCACAGGCTACCTGCCGCCCTACGCCTAACCACAGGCTACCTGCCGCCCCTCCGCTCTAACCACGAGGCTACCTGCCGCCCCTCCGCTCTAACCACTAGGCTACCTGCCGCCCCTCCGCCTAACCACGAGGCTACCTGCCGCCCTCCGCTCTAACCACGAGGCTACCTGCCGCCCCTCCGCTCTAACCACGAGGCTACCTGCCGCCCTCCGCTCTAACCACGAGGCTACCTGCCGCCCTCCGCTCTAACCACGAGGCTACCTGCCGCCCCTCCGCTCTAACCACGAGGCTACCTGCCGCCCTCCGCTCTAACCACGAGGCTACCTGCCGCCCTCCGCTCTAACCACGAGGCTACCTGCCGCCCTCCGCTCTAACCACTAGGCTACCTGCCGCCCCCTCCGCTCTAACCACGAGGCTACCTGCCGCCCCTCCGCTCTAACCACGAGGCTACCTGCCGCCCTCCGCTCTAACCACGAGGCTACCTGCCGCCCTCCGCTCTAACCACGAGGCTACCTGCCGCCCTCCGCTCTAACCACGAGGCTACCTGCCGCCCCTCCGCTCTAACCACGAGGCTACCTGCCGCCTCCGCTCTAACCACGAGGCTACCTGCCGCCCTCCGCTCTAACCACGAGGCTACCTGCCGCCCCTACGCTCTAACCACTAGGCTACCTGCCGCCCCTACGCTCTAACCACTAGGCTACCTGCCGCCCCTACGCTCTAACCACTAGGCTACCTGCCGCCCCTACGCTCTAACCACTAGGCTACCTGCCGCCCCTACGCTCTAACCACTAGGCTACCTGCCGCCCTACGCTCTAACCACTAGGCTACCTGCCGCCCCTACGCTCTAACCACTAGGCTACCTGCATCCCCTCCGCTCTAACCACTAGACTACCTGCATCCCCCCTCTAACCACTAGGCTACCTGCCGCCCCTCTACTCTAACCACTAGGCTACCTGCCGCCCCTCCACTCTAACCACTAGGCTACCTGCATCTCCCCTCTAACCACTAGACTACCTGCATCCCCCCTCTAACCACTTGTCTACCTGCCGCCCCTCCCTCTAACCACTGGCTACCTGCCGCCCCTCCCTCTAACCACTAGGCTACCTGCCCCCCCTCCACTCTAACCACTAGGCTACCTGCCGCCCTCCACTCTAACCACTAGGCTACCTGCCGCCCCTCCACTCTAACCACTAGGCTACCTGCCGCCCCCCTCTAACCACTAGGCTACCTGCCGCCCTCCCCTCTAACCACTAGGCTACCTGCATCCCCCTCTAACCACTAGGCTACCTGCATCTCCCCTCTAACCACTAGGCTACCTGCATCTCCCCTCTAACCACTAGGCTACCTGCCGCCCTCCCTCTAACCACGAGGCTACCTGCCCCTCCGCTCTAACCACGAGGCTACCTGCCGCCCTCCGCTCTAACCACGAGGCTACCTGCCGCCCTCCGCTCTAACCACGAGGCTACCTGCCGCCCCTCCGCTCTAACCACTAGGCTACCTGCCGCCCTCCGCTCTAACCACTAGGCTACCTGCCGCCCTCCGCTCTAACCACTAGGCTACCTGCCGCCCTCCGCTCTAACCACTAGGCTACCTGCCGCCCTCCGCTCTAACCACTAGGCTACCTGCCGCCCCTCCGCTCTAACCACTAGGCTACCTGCCGCCCCTCCGCTCTAACCACTAGGCTACCTGCCGCCCTCCGCTCTAACCACTAGGCTACCTGCCGCCCTCCGCCTAACCACTAGGCTACCTGCCGCCCCTCCGCTCTAACCACTAGGCTACCTGCCGCCCTCCGCTCTAACCACTAGGCTACCTGCCGCCCCTCCGCTCTAACCACGAGGCTACCTGCCGCCCTCCGCTCTAACCACGAGGCTACCTGCCGCCCCTCCGCTCTAACCACGAGGCTACCTGCCGCCCCTCCGTTCTAACCACTAGGCTACCTGCCGCCCTCCGCTCTAACCACTAGGCTACCTGCCGCCCCTCCGCTCTAACCACGAGGCTACCTGCCGCCCTCCGCTCTAACCACGAGGCTACCTGCCGCCCTCCGCTCTAACCACGAGGCTACCTGCCGCCCTCCGCGCTAACCACGAGGCTACCTGCCGCCCTCCGCTCTAACCACGAGGCTACCTGCCGCCCTCCGCTCTAACCACGAGGCTACCTGCCGCCCTCCGCTCTAACCACGAGGCTACCTGCCGCCCCTACGCTCTAACCACTAGGCTACCTGCCGCCCTACGCTCTAACCACTAGGCTACCTGCCGCCCCTACGCTCTAACCACTAGGCTACCTGCCGCCCTACGCTCTAACCACGAGGCTACCTGCCGCCCCTACGCTCTAACCACTAGGCTACCTGCCGCCCCTACGGTCTAACCACTAGGCTACCTGCCGCCCCTACGCTCTAACCACTAGGCTACCTGCCGCCCCTACGCTCTAACCACTAGGCTACCTGCCGCCCCTACGCTCTAACCACTAGGCTACCTGCATCCCCTCCGCTCTAACCACTAGACTACCTGCATCCCCCCTCTAACCACTAGGCTACCTGCCGCCCCTCTGCTCTAACCACTAGGCTACCTGCCGCCCCTCCGCTCTAACCACTAGGCTACCTGCCGCCCCTACGCTCTAACCACTAGGCTACCTGCATCTCCCCTCTAACCACTAGGCTACCTGCATCTCCCCTCTAACCACTAGGCTACCTGCCGCCCTCCGCTCTAACCACTAGGCTACCTGCCGCCCTCCGCTCTAACCACTAGGCTACCTGCCGCCCTCCGCTCTAACCACTAGGCTACCTGCCGCCCTACGCCTAACCACTAGGCTACCTGCCGCCCCTACGCTCTAACCACTAGGATACCTGCATCCTCCGCCTAACCACTAGACTACCTGCATCCCCCCTCTAACCACTAGGCTACCTGCCGCCCCTCTGCTCTAACCACGAGGCTACCTGCCGCCCTCCGCTCTAACCACCAGGCTACCTGCCGCCCCTCCGCTCTAACCACTAGGCTACCTGCATCTCCCTCTAACCACTAGGCTACCTGCATCTCCTCTAACCACTAGGCTACCTGCCGCCCCTCCGCTCTAACCACTAGGCTACCTGCCGCCCCTCCCTCTAACCACTAGGCTACCTGCCGCCCTCCGCTCTAACCACTAGGCTACCTGCCGCCCTCCGCTCTAACCACTAGGCTACCTGCCGCCCCTCCGCTCTAACCACTAGGCTACCTGCCGCTCCCCTAACCACTAGGCTACCTGCCGCCCCTCCGCTCTAACCACTAGGCTACCTGCCCCCTCCGCTCTAACCACTAGGCTACCTGCCGCCTCCGCTCTAACCACTAGGCTACCTGCCGCCCCCTCCGCTCTAACCACTAGGCTACCTGCCGCCCTCCGCTCTAACCACTAGGCTACCTGCCGCCCTCCGCTCTAACCACTAGGCTACCTGCCGCCCCTCCGCTCTAACCACTAGGCTACCTGCCGCCCCCTCCGCTCTAACCACTAGGCTACCTGCCGCCCCTCCGCTCTAACCACTAGGCTACCTGCCGCCCCCGCTCTAACCACTAGGCTACCTGCCGCCCCCTACGCTCTAACCACTAGGCTACCTGCCGCCCCTACGCTCTAACCACTAGGCTACCTGCCGCCCTCCGCTCTAACCACGAGGCTACCTGCCGCCCTCCGCTCTAACCACTAGGCTACCTGCCGCCCCTCCGCTCTAACCACGAGGCTACCTGCCGCCCTCCCCTCTAACCACGAGGCTACCTGCCGCCCTCCGCTCTAACCACGAGGCTACCTGCCGCCCTCCCCTCTAACCACGAGGCTACCTGCCGCCCTCCCTCTAACCACGAGGCTACCTGCCGCCCTCCGCTCTAACCACGAGGCTACCTGCCGCCTCCCGCCTAACCACGAGGCTACCTGCCGCCCCTCCGCTCTAACCACGAGGCTACCTGCCGCCCCTCCGCTCTAACCACGAGGCTACCTGCCGCCCTCCGCTCTAACCACGAGGCTACCTGCCGCCCTCCGCTCTAACCACTAGGCTACCTGCCGCCCTCCGCTCTAACCACGAGGCTACCTGCCGCCCCTCCGCTCTAACCACTAGGCTACCTGCCGCCCTACGCTCTAACCACTAGGCTACCTGCCGCCCCTACGCTCTAACCACTAGGCTACCTGCCGCCCTACGCTCTAACCACTAGGCTACCTGCCGCCCCTACGCTCTAACCACTAGGCTACCCTGCCGCCCCCTACGCTCTAACCACTAGGCTACCTGCCGCCCTACGCTCTAACCACTAGGCTACCTGCCGCCCCTACGCTCTAACCACTAGGCTACCTGCATCCCTCCGCTCTAACCACTAGACTACCTGCTCTAACCACTAGGCTACCTGCCGCCCCTCTACTCTAACCACTAGGCTACCTGCCGCCCCTCCACTCTAACCACTAGGCTACCTGCATCTCCCCTCTAACCACTAGACTACCCATCCCCCTCTAACCACTTGTCTACCTGCCGCCCTCCCCTCTAACCACTTGTCTACCTGCCGCCCTCCCTCTAACCACTAGGCTACCTGCCCCCCTCCACTCTAACCACTAGGCTACCTGCCGCCCTCCACTCTAACCACTAGGCTACCTGCCGCCCCTCCACTCTATCCACTAGGCTACCTGCCGCCCTCCCCTCTAACCCTAGGCTACCTGCCGCCCTCCCCCTCTAACCACTAGGCTACCTGCCGCCCCTCCCTCTAACCACTAGGCTACCTGCGCCCTCCGCTCTAACCACTAGGCTCCCCCCTCTAACCACTAGGCTACCTGCATCTCCCCTCTAACCACTAGGCTACCTGCATCTCCCTCTAACCACTAGGCTACCTGCCGCCCTCCCTCTAACCACGAGGCTACCTGCCCCCCCTCCGCTCTAACCACGAGGCTACCTGCCGCCCTCCGCTCTAACCACGAGGCTACCTGCCGCCCTCCGCTCTAACCACTAGGCTACCTGCCGCCCTCCGCTCTAACCACTAGGCTACCTGCCGCCCCTCCGCTCTAACCACTAGGCTACCTGCCGCCCCTCCGCTCTAACCACTAGGCTACCTGCCGCCCTCCGCTCTAACCACTAGGCTACCTGCCGCCCCTCCGCTCTAACCACTAGGCTACCTGCCGCCCTCCGCTCTAACCACTAGGCTACCTGCCGCCCCTCCGCTCTAACCACTAGGCTACCTGCCGCCCTCCGCTCTAACCACTAGGCTACCTGCCGCCCCCTCCGCTCTAACCACTAGGCTACCTGCCGCCCCTCCGCTCTAACCACTAGGCTACCTGCCGCCCTCCGCTCTAACCACTAGGCTACCTGCCGCCCTCCGCTCTAACCACTAGGCTACCTGCCGCCCCTCCGCTCTAACCACTAGGCTACCTGCCGCCCTCCGCTCTAACCACTAGGCTACCTGCCGCCCCTCCGCTCTAACCACTAGGCTACCTGCCGCCCCTCCGCTCTAACCACTAGGCTACCTGCCGCCCCTCCGCTCTAACCACTAGGCTACCTGCCGCCCTCCGCTCTAACCACTAGGCTACCTGCCGCCCCTCCGCTCTAACCACTAGGCTACCTGCCGCCCTCCGCTCTAACCACTAGGCTACCTGCCGCCCTCCGCTCTAACCACTAGGCTACCTGCGCCCTCCGCTCTAACCACTAGGCTACCTGCCGCCCCTCCGCTCTAACCACTAGGCTACCTGCCGCCCCTCCGCTCTAACCACTAGGCTACCTGCCGCCCCTACGCTCTAACCACTAGGCTACCTGCCGCCCCTACGCTCTAACCACTAGGCTACCTGCCGCCCCTACGCTCTAACCACGAGGCTACCTGCCGCCCCTACGCTCTAACCACGAGGCTACCTGCCGCCCCTCCGCTCTAACCACGAGGCTACCTGCCGCCCCTCCGCTCTAACCACGAGGCTACCTGCCGCCCTCCGCTCTAACCACGAGGCTACCTGCCGCCCTCCGCTCTAACCACGAGGCTACCTGCCGCCCTCCGCTCTAACCACGAGGCTACCTGCCGCCCTCCCCTCTAACCACGAGGCTACCTGCCGCCCTCCCGCTCTAACCACGAGGCTACCTGCCGCCCTCCGCTCTAACCACGAGGCTACCTGCCGCCCCTCCGCTCTAACCACGAGGCTACCTGCCGCCCCTCCGCTCTAACCACGAGGCTACCTGCCGCCCCTCCGCTCTAACCACGAGGCTACCTGCCGCCCCTCCGCTCTAACCACTAGGCTACCTGCCGCCCCTACGCTCTAACCACTAGGCTACCTGCCGCCCCTACGCTCTAACCACTAGGCTACCTGCCGCCCCTACGCTCTAACCACTAGGCTACCTGCCGCCCCTACGGTCTAACCACTAGGCTACCCTGCCGCCCCTACGCTCTAACCACTAGGCTACCTGCCGCCCCTACGCTCTAACCACTAGGCTACCTGCCGCCCCTACGCTCTAACCACTAGGCTACCTGCATCCCCTCCGCTCTAACCACTAGACTACCTGCATCCCCCCTCTAACCACTAGGCTACCTGCCGCCCCTCTACTCTAACCACTAGGCTACCTGCCGCCCCTCCACTCTAACCACTAGGCTACCTGCATCTCCCCTCTAACCACTAGGCTACCTGCATCTCCCCTCTAACCACTTGTCTACCTGCCGTCCCTCCCCTCTAACCACTTGTCTACCTGCCGCCCCTCCCCTCTAACCACTAGGCTACCTGCCGCCCTCCCCTCTAACCACTAGGCTACCTGCCCCTCCACTCTAACCACTAGGCTACCTGCCGCCCTCCACTCTAACCACTAGGCTACCTGCCGCCCTCCACTCTAACCACTAGGCTACCTGCCGCCCTCCCCTCTAACCACTAGGCTACCTGCATCCCCCTCTAACCACTAGGCTACCTGCATCCCCTCCCTCTAACCACTTGGCTACCTGCATCTCCCCTCTAACCACTTGTCTACCTGCCGCCCCCCCTCTAACCACTAGGCTACCTGCCGCCCCTCCCTCTAACCACTAGGCTACCTGCCCCTCCCTCCCTCTAACCACTAGGCTACCTGCCGCCCTCCACTCTAACCACTAGGCTACCTGCCGCCCCTCCACTCTAACCACTAGGCTACCTGCCGCCCTCCACTCTAACCACTAGGCTACCTGCCATCCCTCCCTCTAACCACTAGGCTACCTGCATCCCCCTCTAACCACTAGGCTACCTGCATCTCCCCTCTAACCACAGGCTACCTGCCGCCCCTACGCTCTAACCACTAGGCTACCTGCCGCCCCTACGCTCTAACCACTAGGCTACCTGCCGCCCTACGCTCTAACCACTAGGCTACCTGCATCTCCCTCTAACCACTAGGCTACCTGCATCTCCCCTCTAACCACTGTCTACCTGCCGCCCTCCCCTCTAACCACTAGGCTACCTGCCGCCCCTCCCTCTAACCACTAGGCTACCTGCCCCCTCCACTCTAACCACTAGGCTACCTGCCGCCCCTCCACTCTAACCACTAGGCTACCTGCCGCCCTCCACTCTAACCACTAGGCTACCTGCCGCCCTCCACTCTAACCACTAGGCTACCTGCCGCCCTCCCCTCTAACCACTAGGCTACCTGCCGCCCCCCCTCTAACCACTAGGCTACCTGCATCCCCTCTAACCACTAGGCTACCTGCCGCCCCTACGCTCTAACCACTAGGCTACCTGCCGCCCCTACGCTCTAACCACTAGGCTACCTGCCGCCCCTACGCTCTAACCACTAGGCTACCTGCCGCCCTACGCTCTAACCACTAGGCTACCTGCCGCCCTACGCTCTAACCACTAGGCTACCTGCCGCCCTACGCTCTAACCACTAGGCTACCTGCCGCCCCTACGGCTCTAACCACTAGGCTACCCTGCCGCCCCTACGCTCTAACCACTAGGCTACCTGCCGCCCCTACGCTCTAACCACTAGGCTACCTGCCGCCCTACGCTCTAACCACTAGGCTACCTGCATCCCCTCCGCTCTAACCACTAGACTACCTGCATCCCCCTCTAACCACTAGGCTACCTGCCGCCCTCTACTCTAACCACTAGGCTACCTGCCGCCCCTCCACTCTAACCACTAGGCTACCTGCCCCCCTCCACTCTAACCACTAGGCTACCTGCCGCCCCTCCACTCTAACCACTAGGCTACCTGCCGCCCTCCACTCTAACCACTAGGCTACCTGCCGCCCCTCCACTCTAACCACTAGGCTACCTGCCGCCCTCCACTCTAACCACTAGGCTACCTGCATCTCCCTCTAACCACTAGGCTACCTGCATCTCCCCTCTAACCACTTGTCTACCTGCCGCCCCCTCCCCTCTAACCACTAGGCTACCTGCCCCCTACGCTCTAACCACTAGGCTACCTGCCGCCCTACGCTCTAACCACTAGGCTACCTGCCGCCCCTACGCTCTAACCACTAGGCTACCTGCCGCCCCTCCGCTCTAACCACTAGGCTACCTGCCGCCCCTACTCTAACCACTAGGCTACCTGCATCCCCCTCTAACCACTAGGCTACCTGCCGCCCCTCCACTCTAACCACTAGGCTACCTGCCGCCCTCCACTCTAACCACTAGGGCTACCTGCCGCCCCTCCACTCTAACCACTAGGCTACCTGCCGCCCTCCACTCTAACCACTAGGCTACCTGCATCTCCCCTCTAACCACTAGGCTACCTGCATCCCCCTCTAACCACTTGTCTACCTGCCGCCCCTCCCCTCTAACCACTAGGCTACCTGCCCCCTACACTCTAACCACTAGGCTACCTGCCCGCCCCTCCACTCTAACCACTAGGCTACCTGCCGCCCTCCCCTCTAACCACTAGGCTACCTGCATCTCCCCTCTAACCACTAGGCTACCTGCCGCCCCTCCCCTCTAACCACTAGGCTACCTGCCGCCCCCCTCCACTCTAACCACTAGGCTACCTGCCGCCCCCCCTCCTCCACTCTAACCACTAGGCTACCTGCCGCCCTCCACTCCACTCTAACCACTAGGCTACCTGCCGCCCCTCCACTCCACTCTAACCACTAGGCTACCTGGCCGCCCCTCCCCACTCTAACCACTAGGCTACCTGCCGCCCCTCCACTCCACTCTAACCACTAGGCTACCTGCCGCCCCCACTCCACTCTAACCACTAGGCTACCTGCCGCCCCTCCACTCCACTCTAACCACTAGGCTACCTGCCGCCCCTCCACTCCACTCTAACCACTAGGCTACCTGCCGCCCCTCCCCTCTAACCACTAGGCTACCTGCCGCCCTCCACTCCACTCTAACCACTAGGCTACCTGCCGCCCTCCACTCCACTCTAACCACTAGGCTACCTGCCGCCCTCCACTCCACTCTAACCACTAGGCTACCTGCCGCCCTCCACTCCACTCTAACCACTAGGCTACCTGCCGCCCTCCACTCCACTCTAACCACTAGGCTACCTGCCGCCCTCCACTCCACTCTAACCACTAGGCTACCTGCCGCCCTCCACTCCACTCTAACCACTAGGCTACCTGCCGCCCTCCACTCCACTCTAACCACTAGGCTACCTGCCGCCCTCCACTCCACTCTAACCACTAGGCTACCTGCCGCCCCTCCCCTCTAACCACTAGGCTACCTGCCGCCCCTCCACTCTAACCACTAGGCTACCTGGGGTACAGAGATGAGGGACCTTACAGTATGTGTTGGGGTACAGAGATGAGGGACCTTACAGTATGTGTGGGGTACAGAGATGAGGGACCTTACAGTATGTGTTGGGGTACAGAGATGAGGGACCTTACAGTATGTGTGGGGTACAGAGATGAGGGACCTTACAGTATGTGTGGGGTACAGAGATGAGGGACCTTACAGTATGTGTGGGGTACAGAGATGAGGGACCTTACAGTATGTGTGGGGTACAGAGATGAGGGACCTTACAGATAATTGTATGTGTGGGGTACAGAGATGAGGGACCTTACAGTATGTGTGGGGTACAGAGATGAGGGACCTTACAGTATGTGTGGGGTACAGAGATGAGGGACCTTACAGTATGTGTGGGGTACAGAGATGAGGGACCTTACAGATAATTGTCTGTGTGGGGTACAGAGATGAGGGACCTTACAGTATGTGTGGGGTACAGAGATGAGGGACCTTACAGATAATTGTATGTGTGGGGTACAGAGATGAGGGACCTGACAGATAATTGTATGTGTGGGGTACAGAGATGAGGGACCTTACAGTATGTGTGGGGTACAGAGATGAGGGACCTTACAGTATGTGTGGGGTACAGAGATGAGGGACCTTACAGTATGTGTGGGGGTACAGAGATGAGGGACCTTACAGTATGTGTTGGGGTACAGAGATGAGGGACCTTACAGTATGTGTTGGGGTACAGAGATGAGGGACCTTACAGTATGTGTGGGGTACAGAGATGAGGGACCGTACAGATAATTGTCTGTGGGGTACAGAGATGAGGGACCTTAAAGATAATTGTACAGAGATGAGGGACATTACAGTATGTGTGGGGTACAGAGATGAGGGACCTTACAGATAATTGTATGTACAGAGATGAGGTAATCGTTCAAAAAGTGAATCCATGCAACTTATTATGTGACTTGATGAGCACATTCTTACTCCTGAACTATTTAGGCTCGACATAACAAAAGGGTTGAATACTTATTGACTGAAGACATTGCCGCTTTTAATTTGGTTTGATTTGTAAAAATGTCTGAAAACATCATTTCACTTTGACATGAGGGTGTATTGTGTGTAGGCCAGTGACTTTTTAATGTCATCCATTTTAGGTCAAGAGGTGGGGGGATACCTTCCGAAGGCCCCGTGGGGGGATACCTTCCGAAGGCCCCGTGGGGGGTACCTTCCGAAGGCCCCGTGGGGGATACCTTCCGAAGGCCCCGTGGGGGATACCTTCCGAAGGCCCGTGGGGTACCTTCCGAAGGCCCTGGGGATACCTTCCGAAGGCCCCGTGGGGGATACCTTCCGAAGGCCCCGTGGGGGATACCTTTCCCGTGGGGGATACCCCGTGGGGGATACCTTCCGAAGGACCCGTGGGGGATACCTTCCCAAGGCCCCGTGGGGGATACCTTCCCAAGGCCCCGTGGGGGATACCTTCCCAAGGCCCCGTGGGGGATACCTTCCCAAGGCCGCGTGGGGGATACCTTCCCAAGGCCCCGTGGGGGATACCTTCCCAAGGCCCCGTGGGGGATACCTTCCCAAGGCCCCGTGAGGGATACCTTCCCAAGGCCCCGCGGGGGGGATACCTTCCCATTAAAGGGTATAATAGTTAGGGCCCCAAGCTGTCTGTACCCATTAAAGGGTATTATAGTTAGGTCACCAGGCTGTCTGTACCCATTAAAGGGTATAATAGTTAGGGCCCCCAGGCTGTCCGTACCCATTAAAGGGTATAATAGTTAGGGTCACCAGGCTGTCCGTACCCATTAAAGGGTATAATAGTTAGGGTCACCAGGCTGTCTGTACCCATTAAAGGGTATAATAGTTAGGTCACCAGGCTGTCTGTACCCATTAAAGGGTATAATAGTTAGGGCCCCCAGGCTGTCTGTACCCATTAAAGGGTATAATAGTTAGGTCACCAGGCTGTCTGTACCCATTAAAGGGTATAATAGTTAGGGCCCCCAGGCTGTCTGTACCCATTAAAGGGTATAATAGTTAGGTCACCAGGCTGTCTGTACCCATTAAAGGGTATAATAGTTAGGGTCACCAGGCTGTCTGTACCCATTAAAGGGTATAATAGTTAGGGTCACCAGGCTGTCTGTACCCATTAAAGGGTATAATAGTTAGGGTCACCAGGCTGTCCGTACCCATTA